>NC_056744.1:1311922685-1311947043 GCF_019279795.1 Protopterus annectens | reverse complement strand
AGAAAAATAACCCTGGAAAGTTGTTTTTCTCCAAGAGGGAAAAAGCTAGGAGGCTGAAACTCTGCAGGTGTGTAGGGTACTATCCACCCTACAAAGGGGTAGGGCAATCCTGGTTCTGGCTTAACTGCCAGTTTCAGTATGACCGTTTATTGTTTTAGCTTTCCCTATGCATTTCAAGCATGTTTCTGCATAGAGAAAAAATACCTGTGGAAAGTTGTTTTTCTCCAAGAGGGAAAAAGCTAGGAGGCTGAAACTCTGCAGGTGTGTAGGGTACTATCCACCCTACAAAGGGGTAGGGCAATCCTGGTTCTGGCTTAACTGCCAGTTTCAGTATGACCGTTTATTGTTTTTAGCTTTCCCTATGCATTTCAAGCATGTTTCTGCATAGAGAAAAATAACCCTGGAAAGTTGTTTTTCTCCAAGAGGGAAAAAGCTAGGAGGCTGAAACTCTGCAGGTGTGTAGGGTACTATCCACCCTACAAAGGGGTAGGGCAATCCTGGTTCTGGCTTAACTGCCAGTTTCAGTATGACCGTTTATTGTTTTAAGCTTTCCTATGCATTTCAAGCATGTTTCTGCATAGAGAAAAAATACCTGTGGAAAGTTGTTTTTCTCCAAGAGGGAAAAAGCTAGGAGGCTGAAACTCTGCAGGTGTGTAGGGTACTATCCACCCTACAAAGGGGTAGGGCAATCCTGGTTCTGGCTTAACTGCCAGTTTCAGTATGACCGTTTATTGTTTTAGCTTTCCCTATGCATTTCAAGCATGTTTCTGCATAGAGAAAAATAACCCTGGAAAGTTGTTTTTCTCCAAGAGGGAAAAAGCTAGGAGGCTGAAACTCTGCAGGTGTGTAGGGTACTATCCACCCTACAAAGGGGTAGGGCAATCCTGGTTCTGGCTTAACTGCCAGTTTCAGTATGACCGTTTATTGTTTTAGCTTTCCCTATGCATTTCAAGCATGTTTCTGCATAGAGAAAAAATTCCCCTGGAAAGTTGTTTTTCTCCAAGAGGGAAAAAGCTAGGAGGCTGAAACTCTGCAGGTGTGTAGGGTATAATCCACCCTACAAAGGGGTAGGGCAATCCTGGTTCTGGCTTAACTGCCAGTTTCAGTATGACCGTTTATTGTTTTTAGCTTTCTTATGCATTTCAAGCATGTTTCTGCATAGAGAAAAATAACCCTGGAAAGTTGTTTTTCTCCAAGAGGGAAAAAGCTAGGAGGCTGAAACTCTGCAGGTGTGTAGGGTACTATCCACCCTACAAAGGGGTAGGGCAATCCTGGTTCTGGCTTAACTGCCAGTTTCAGTATGACCGTTTATTGTTTTAGCTTTCCCTATGCATTTCAAGCATGTTTCTGCATAGAGAAAAAAACCCTGGAAAGTTGTTTTTCTCCAAGAGGGAAAAAGCTAGGAGGCTGAAACTCTGCAGGTGTGTAGGGTACTATCCACCCTACAAAGGGGTAGGGCAATCCTGGTTCTGGCTTAACTGCCAGTTTCAGTATGACCGTTTATTGTTTTAGCTTTCCCTATGCATTTCAAGCATGTTTCTGCATAGAGAAAAATAACCCTGGAAAGTTGTTTTTCTCCAAGAGGGAAAAAGCTAGGAG
This sequence comes from Protopterus annectens, assembly GCF_019279795.1. Taxonomy (NCBI): domain Eukaryota; kingdom Metazoa; phylum Chordata; order Ceratodontiformes; family Protopteridae; genus Protopterus; species Protopterus annectens. The sequence goes on along the minus strand of NC_056744.1, from coordinate 1,311,945,444 downwards.
GCTGAAACTCTGCAGGTGTGTAGGGTACTATCCACCCTACAAAGGGGTAGGGCAATCCTGGTTCTGGCTTAACTGCCAGTTTCAGTATGACCGTTTATTGTTTTAGCTTTCTTTTTGCATTTCAAGCATGTTTCTGCATAGAGAAAAAATACCTGTGGAAAGTTGTTTTTCTCCAAGAGGGAAAAAGCTAGGAGGCTGAAACTCTGCAGGTGTGTAGGGTACTATCCACCCTACAAAGGGGTAGGGCAATCCTGGTTCTGGCTTAACTGCCAGTTTCAGTATGACCGTTTATTGTTTTAGCCTTTCCTATGCATTTCAAGCATGTTTCTGCATAGAGAAAAAATAACCCTGGAAAGTTGTTTTTCTCCAAGAGGGAAAAAGCTAGGAGGCTGAAACTCTGCAGGTGTGTAGGGTACTATCCACCCTACAAAGGGGTAGGGCAATCCTGGTTCTGGCTTAACTGCCAGTTTCAGTATGACCGTTTATTGTTTTAGCTTTCCTTATGCATTTCAAGCATGTTTCTGCATAGAGAAAAAATACCTGTGGAAAGTTGTTTTTCTCCAAGAGGGAAAAAGCTAGGAGGCTGAAACTCTGCAGGTGTGTAGGGTACTATCCACCCTACAAAGGGGTAGGGCAATCCTGGTTCTGGCTTAACTGCCAGTTTCAGTATGACCGTTTATTGTTTTTAGCTTTTCCTATGCATTTCAAGCATGTTTCTGCATAGAGAAAAATAACCCTGGAAAGTTGTTTTTCTCCAAGAGGGAAAAAGCTAGGAGGCTGAAACTCTGCAGGTGTGTAGGGTACTATCCACCCTACAAAGGGGTAGGGCAATCCTGGTTCTGGCTTAACTGCCAGTTTCAGTATGACCGTTTATTGTTTTAGCTTTCCTATGCATTTCAAGCATGTTTCTGCATAGAGAAAAAAATACCCTGGAAAGTTGTTTTTCTCCAAGAGGGAAAAAGCTAGGAGGCTGAAACTCTGCAGGTGTGTAGGGTACTATCCACCCTACAAAGGGGTAGGGCAATCCTGGTTCTGGCTTAACTGCCAGTTTCAGTATGACCGTTTATTGTTTTTAGCTTTTCCTATGCATTTCAAGCATGTTTCTGCATAGAGAAAAAATAACCCTGGAAAGTTGTTTTTCTCCAAGAGAGAAAAAGCTAGGAGGCTGAAACTCTGCAGGTGTGTAGGGTATTATCCACCCTACAAAGGGGTAGGGCAATCCTGGTTCTGGCTTAACTGCCAGTTTCAGTATGACCGTTTATTGTTTTAGCTTTCCCTATGCATTTCAAGCATGTTTCTGCATAGAGAGAAAAAAACACCTGTGGAAAGTTGTTTTTCTCCAAGAGGGAAAAAGCTAGGAGGCTGAAACTGTGCAGGTGTGTAGGGTATAATCCACCCTGCAAAGGGGTAGGGCAATCCTGGTTCTGGATTAACTGCCAGTTTCAGTATGACCGTTTATTGTTTTAGCTTCCCTATGCATTTCAAGCATGTTTCTGCATAGTGAAAAAATAACCCTGGAAAGTTGTTTTTCTCCAAGAGGAAAAAAGCTAGGAAGCTGAAACTCTGCAGGTGTGTAGGGTACTATCCACCCTACAAAGGGCTAGGGCAATCCTGGTTCTGGCTTAACTGCCAGTTTCAGTATGACCGTTTATTGTTTTTAGCTTTCTTTTTGCATTTCAAGCATGTTTCTGCATAGAGAAAAAAATACCTGTGGAAAGTTTTTTTTTCTCCAAGAGGGAAAAAGCTAGGAGGCTGAAACTCTGCAGGTGTGTAGGGTACTATCCACCCTACAAAGGGGTATGGCAATCCTGGTTCTGGCTTAACTGCCAGTTTCAATATGACCGTTTATTGTTTTTAGCTTTCCCTATGTATTTCAAGCATGTTTTTGCATAGAGAAAAAATTCCCCTGGAAAGTTTTTTTTTCTCCAAGAGGGAAAAAGCTAGGAGGCTGAAACTCTGCAGGTGTGTAGGCTACTATCCACCCTACAAAGGGGTAGGGCAATCCTGGTTCTGGCTTAACAGCCAGTTTCAGTATGACCGTTTATTGTTTTAGCTTTTCCTATGCATTTCAAGCATGTTTCTGCATAGAGAAAAAATAACCCTGGAAAGTTGTTTTTCCTCCAAGAGGGAAAAAGCTAGGAGGCTGAAACTCTGCAGGTGTCTTGGGTACTATCCACCCTACAGAAAGGTATGACAATCCTGGTTCTGACTTAACTGCCAGTTTCAGTATGACCGTTTATTGTTTTTAGCTTTCCCTATGCATTTCAAGCATGTTTCTGCATAGAGAAAAAATTCCCCTGGAAAGTTGTTTTTCTCCAAGAGGGAAAAAGCTAGGAGGCTGAAACTGTGCAGGTGTGTAGGGTATAATCCACCCTGCAAAGGGGTAGGGCAATCCTGGTTCTGGCTTAACGGCCAGTTTCAGTATGACCGTTTATTGTTTTAGCTTTCTTTTTGCATTTCAAGCATGTTTCTGCATAGAGAAAAAATACCTGTGGAAAGTTGTTTTTCTCCAAGAGGGAAAAAGCTAGGAGGCTGAAACTCTGCAGGTGTGTAGGGTACTATCCACCCTACAAAGGGGTAGGGCAATCCTGGTTCTGGCTTAACTGCCAGTTTCAGTATGACCGTTTATTGTTTTAGCTTTTCCTATGCATTTCAAGCATGTTTCTGCATAGAGAAAAAATAACCCTGGAAAGTTGTTTTTCTCCAAGAGGGAAAAAGCTAGGAGGCTGAAACTCTGCAGGTGTCTTGGGTACTATCCACCCTACAAAGGTATGACAATCCTGGTTCTGACTTAACTGCCAGTTTCAGTATGACCGTTTATTGTTTTTAGCCTTCTCCATGCATTTCAAGCATGTTTTTGCATAGAGAAAAATTCCCCTGGAAAGTTGTTTTTCTCCAAGAGGGAAAAAGCTAGGAGGCTGAAACTGTGCAGGTGTGTAGGGTATAATCCACCCTGCAAAGGGGTAGGGCAATCCTGGTTCTGGCTTAACGGCCAGTTTCAGTATGACCGTTTATTGTTTTAGCTTTCTTTTTGCATTTCAAGCATGTTTCTGCATAGAGAAAAAATACCTGTGGAAAGTTGTTTTTCTCCAAGAGGGAAAAAGCTAGGAGGCTGAAACTCTGCAGGTGTGTAGGGTACTATCCACCCTACAAAGGGGTAGGGCAATCCTGGTTCTGGCTTAACTGCCAGTTTCAGTATGACCGTTTATTGTTTTTAGCTTTTCCTATGCATTTCAAGCATGTTTCTGCATAGAGAAAAATAACCCTGGAAAGTTGTTTTTCTCCAAGAGGGAAAAAGCTAGGAGGCTGAAACTCTGCAGGTGTGTAGGGTACTATCCACCCTACAAAGGGGTAGGGCAATCCTGGTTCTGGCTTAACTGCCAGTTTCAGTATGACCGTTTATTGTTTTAGCTTTCCCTATGCATTTCAAGCATGTTTCTGCATAGAGAAAAAATAACCCTGGAAAGTTGTTTTTCTCCAAGAGGGAAAAAGCTAGGAGGCTGAAACTCTGCAGGTGTGTAGGGTATAATCCACCCTACAAAGGGGTAGGGCAATCCTGGTTCTGGCTTAACTGCCAGTTTCAGTATGACCGTTTATTGTTTTAGCTTTCTTATGCATTTCAAGCATGTTTCTGCATAGAGAAAAAATACCTGTGGAAAGTTGTTTTTCTCCAAGAGGGAAAAAGCTAGGAGGCTGAAACTCTGCAGGTGTGTAGGGTACTATCCACCCTACAAAGGGGTAGGGCAATCCTGGTTCTGGCTTAACTGCCAGTTTCAGTATGACCGTTTATTGTTTATAGCTTTTCCTATGCATTTCAAGCATGTTTCTGCGTAGAGAAAAAATAACCCTGGAAAGTTGTTTTTCTCCAAGAGGGAAAAAGCTAGGAGGCTGAAACTCTGCAGGTGTGTAGGGTACTATCCACCCTACAAAGGGGTAGGGCAATCCTGGTTCTGACTTAACTGCCAGTTTCAGTATGACCGTTTATTGCTTTTAGCTTTCCCTATGCATTTCAAGCATGTTTTTGCATAGAAAAAAATTCCCCTGGAAAGTTGTTTTTCTCCAAGAGGGAAAAAGCTAGGAGGCTGAAACTCTGCAGGTGTGTAGGGTACTATCAACCCTACAAAGGGGTAGGGCAATCCTGGTTCTGGCTTAACTGCCAGTTTCAGTATGACCGTTTATTGTTTTTAGCTTTCTTTTTGCATTTCAAGCATGTTTCTGCATAGAGAAAAAATACCTGTGGAAAGTTGTTTTTCTCCAAGAGGGAAAAAGCTAGGAGGCTGAAACTCTGCAGGTGTGTAGGGTACTATCCACCCTACAAAGGGGTAGGGCAATCCTGGTTCTGGCTTAACTGCCAGTTTCAGTATGACCGTTTATTGTTTTAGCTTTTCCTATGCATTTCAAGCATGTTTCTGCATAGAGAAAAAATAACCCTGGAAAGTTGTTTTTCTCCAAGAGGGAAAAAGCTAGGAGGCTGAAACTCTGCAGGTGTGTAGGGTACTATCCACCCTACAAAGGGGTAGGGCAATCCTGGTTCTGACTTAACTGCCAGTTTCAGTATGACCGTTTATTGTTTTTAGCTTTCCCTATGCATTTCAAGCATGTTTCTGCATAGAGAAAAAATTACCCTGGAAAGTTGTTTTTCTCCAAGAGGGAAAAAGCTAGGAGGCTGAAACTGTGCAGGTGTGTAGGGTATAATCCACCCTGCAAAGGGGTAGGGCAATCCTGGTTCTGGCTTAACTGCCAGTTTCAGTATGACCGTTTATTGTTTTAGCTTTCTTTTTGCATTTCAAGCATGTTTCTGCATAGAGAAAAAATACCTGTGGAAAGTTGTTTTTCTCCAAGAGGGAAAAAGCTAGGAGGCTGAAACTCTGCAGGTGTGTAGGGTACTATCCACCCTACAAAGGGGTAGGGCAATCCTGGTTCTGGCTTAACTGCCAGTTTCAGTATGACCGTTTATTGTTTTTAGCTTTTCCTATGCATTTCAAGCATGTTTCTGCATAGAGAAAAAATAACCCTGGAAAGTTGTTTTTCTCCAAGAGGGAAAAAGCTAGGAGGCTGAAACTCTGCAGGTGTGTAGGGTACTATCCACCCTACAAAGGGGTAGGGCAATCCTGGTTCTGGCTTAACTGCCAGTTTCAGTATGACCGTTTATTGTTTATAGCTTTCCTATGCATTTCAAGCATGTTTCTGCATAGAGAAAAATAACCCTGGAAAGTTGTTTTTCTCCAAGAGGGAAAAAGCTAGGAGGCTGAAACTCTGCAGGTGTGTAGGCTACTATCCACCCTACAAAGGGGTAGGGCAATCCTGGTTCTGGCTTAACTGCCAGTTTCAGTATGACCGTTTATTGTTTTTAGCCTTTCCTATGCATTTCAAGCATGTTTCTGCATAGAGAAAAAATAACCCTGGAAAGTTGTTTTTCTCCAAGAGGGAAAAAGCTAGGAGGCTGAAACTCTGCAGGTGTGTAGGGTACTATCCACCCTACAAAGGGGTAGGGCAATCCTGGTTCTGGCTTAACTGCCAGTTTCAGTATGACCGTTTATTTTTTTAGTTTTCTTTATGCATTTCAAGCATGTTTCTGCATAGAGAAAAAATACCTGTGGAAAGTTGTTTTTCTCCAAGAGGGAAAAAGCTAGGAGGCTGAAACTCTGCAGGTGTGTAGGGTACTATCCACCCTACAAAGGGTAGGGCAATCCTGGTTCTGGCTTAACTGCCAGTTTCAGTATGACCGTTTATTGTTTTAGCCTTTCCTATGCATTTCAAGCATGTTTCTGCATAGAGAAAAAATAACCCTGGAAAGTTGTTTTTCTCCAAGAGGGAAAAAGCTAGGAGGCTGAAACTCTGCAGGTGTGTAGGGTACTATCCACCCTACAAAGGGGTAGGGCAATCCTGGTTCTGGCTTAACTGCCAGTTTCAGTATGACCGTTTATTGTTTTAGCTTTCCTATGCATTTCAAGCATGTTTCTGCATAGAGAAAAAATACCTGTGGAAAGTTGTTTTTCTCCAAGAGGGAAAAAGCTAGGAGGCTGAAACTCTGCAGGTGTGTAGGCTACTATCCACCCTACAAAGGGGTAGGGCAATCCTGGTTCTGGCTTAACTGCCAGTTTCAGTATGACCGTTTATTGTTTTTAGCCTTTCCTATGCATTTCAAGCATGTTTCTGCATAGAGAAAAAATAACCCTGGAAAGTTGTTTTTCTCCAAGAGGGAAAAAGCTAGGAGGCTGAAACTCTGCAGGTGTGTAGGGTACTATCCACCCTACAAAGGGGTAGGGCAATCCTGGTTCTGGCTTAACTGCCAGTTTCAGTATGACCGTTTATTGTTTTTAGCTTTCTTTTTGCATTTCAAGCATGTTTCTGCATAGAGAAAAAATACCTGTGGAAAGTTGTTTTTCTCCAAGAGGGAAAAAGCTAGGAGGCTGAAACTCTGCAGGTGTGTAGGGTACTATCCACCCTACAAAGGGGTAGGGCAATCCTGGTTCTGGCTTAACTGCCAGTTTCAGTATGACCGTTTATTGTTTTTAGCTTTTCCTATGCATTTCAAGCATGTTTCTGCATAGAGAAAAAATAACCCTGGAAAGTTGTTTTTTCTCCAAGAGGGAAAAAGCTAGGAGGCTGAAACTCTGCAGGTGTGTAGGGTACTATCCACCCTACAAAGGGGTAGGGCAATCCTGGTTCTGGCTTAACTGCCAGTTTCAGTATGACCGTTTATTGTTTTTAGCTTTCCCTATGCATTTCAAGCATGTTTCTGCATAGAGAAAAATAACCCTGGAAAGTTGTTTTTCTCCAAGAGGGAAAAAGCTAGGAGGCTGAAACTCTGCAGGTGTGTAGGGTATAATCCACCCTACAAAGGGGTAGGGCAATCCTGGTTCTGGCTTAACTGCCAGTTTCAGTATGACCGTTTATTGTTTTAGCTTTCTTTTTGCATTTCAAGCATGTTTCTGCATAGAGAAAAAATACCTGTGGAAAGTTGTTTTTCTCCAAGAGGGAAAAAGCTAGGAGGCTGAAACTCTGCAGGTGTGTAGGGTACTATCCACCCTACAAAGGGGTAGGGCAATCCTGGTTCTGGCTTAACTGCCAGTTTCAGTATGACCGTTTATTGTTTTTAGCTTTTCCTATGCATTTCAAGCATGTTTCTGCATAGAGAAAAATAACCCTGGAAAGTTGTTTTTCTCCAAGAGGGAAAAAGCTAGGAGGCTGAAACTCTGCAGGTGTGTAGGGTACTATCCACCCTACAAAGGGGTAGGGCAATCCTGGTTCTGGCTTAACTGCCAGTTTCAGTATGACCGTTTATTGTTTTAGCTTTCCCTATGCATTTCAAGCATGTTTCTGCATAGAGAAAAAATTCCCTGGAAAGTTGTTTTTCTCCAAGAGGGAAAAAGCTAGGAGGCTGAAACTCTGCAGGTGTGTAGGGTATAATCCACCCTACAAAGGGGTAGGGCAATCCTGGTTCTGGCTTAACTGCCAGTTTCAGTATGACCGTTTATTGTTTTTAGCTTTCTTTTGCATTTCAAGCATGTTTCTGCATAGAGAAAAAATACCTGTGGAAAGTTGTTTTTCTCCAAGAGGGAAAAAGCTAGGAGGCTGAAACTCTGCAGGTGTGTAGGGTACTATCCACCCTACAAAGGGGTAGGGCAATCCTGGTTCTGGCTTAACTGCCAGTTTCAGTATGACCGTTTATTGTTTTTAGCTTTTCCTATGCATTTCAAGCATGTTTCTGCATAGAGAAAAATAACCCTGGAAAGTTGTTTTTCTCCAAGAGGGAAAAAGCTAGGAGGCTGAAACTCTGCAGGTGTGTAGGGTACTATCCACCCTACAAAGGGGTAGGGCAATCCTGGTTCTGGCTTAACTGCCAGTTTCAGTATGACCGTTTATTGTTTTAGCTTTCCCTATGCATTTCAAGCATGTTTCTGCATAGAGAAAAATAACCCTGGAAAGTTGTTTTTCTCCAAGAGGGAAAAAGCTAGGAGGCTGAAACTCTGCAGGTGTGTAGGGTACTATCCACCCTACAAAGGGGTAGGGCAATCCTGGTTCTGGCTTAACTGCCAGTTTCAGTATGACCGTTTATTGTTTTAGCTTTCCTATGCATTTCAAGCATGTTTCTGCATAGTGAAAAATAACCCTGGAAAGTTGTTTTTCTCCAAGAGGGAAAAAGCTAGGAGGCTGAAACTCTGCAGGTGTGTAGGGTACTATCCACCCTACAAAGGGGTAGGGCAATCCTGGTTCTGGCTTAACTGCCAGTTTCAGTATGACCGTTTATTGTTTTTAGCTTTTCCTATGCATTTCAAGCATGTTTCTGCATAGAGAAAAAATAACCCTGGAAAGTTGTTTTTCTCCAAGAGGGAAAAAGCTAGGAGGCTGAAACTCTGCAGGTGTGTAGGGTACTATCCACCCTACAAAGGGGTAGGGCAATCCTGGTTCTGGCTTAACTGCCAGTTTCAGTATGACCGTTTATTGTTTTAGCTTTCCCTATGCATTTCAAGCATGTTTCTGCATAGAGAAAAAATACCTGTGGAAAGTTGTTTTTCTCCAAGAGGGAAAAAGCTAGGAGGCTGAAACTCTGCAGGTGTGTAGGGTACTATCCACCCTACAAAGGGGTAGGGCAATCCTGGTTCTGGCTTAACTGCCAGTTTCAGTATGACCGTTTATTGTTTTAGCTTTCCTTATGCATTTCAAGCATGTTTCTGCATAGAGAAAAAATACCTGTGGAAAGTTGTTTTTCTCCAAGAGGGAAAAAGCTAGGAGGCTGAAACTCTGCAGGTGTGTAGGGTACTATCCACCCTACAAAGGGGTAGGGCAATCCTGGTTCTGGCTTAACTGCCAGTTTCAGTATGACCGTTTATTGTTTTTAGCTTTCCTATGCATTTCAAGCATGTTTCTGCATAGAGAAAAATAACCCTGGAAAGTTGTTTTTCTCCAAGAGGGAAAAAGCTAGGAGGCTGAAACTCTGCAGGTGTGTAGGGTACTATCCACCCTACAAAGGGGTAGGGCAATCCTGGTTCTGGCTTAACTGCCAGTTTCAGTATGACCGTTTATTGTTTTAGCTTTCCTATGCATTTCAAGCATGTTTCTGCATAGAGAAAAAATAACCCTGGAAAGTTGTTTTTCTCCAAGAGGGAAAAAGCTAGGAGGCTGAAACTCTGCAGGTGTGTAGGGTACTATCCACCCTACAAAGGGGTAGGGCAATCCTGGTTCTGGCTTAACTGCCAGTTTCAGTATGACCGTTTATTGTTTTTAGCTTTCCAAGTGCATTTCAAGCATGTTTCTGCATAGAGAAAAAATAACCCTGGAAAGTTGTTTTTCTCCAAGAGGGAAAAAGCTAGGAGGCTGAAACTCTGCAGGTGTGTAGGGTACTATCCACCCTACAAAGGGGTAGGGCAATCCTGGTTCTGGCTTAACTGCCAGTTTCAGTATGACCGTTTATTGTTTTAGCTTTCCCTATGCATTTCAAGCATGTTTCTGCATAGAGAAAAAATACCTGTGGAAAGTTGTTTTTCTCCAAGAGGGAAAAAGCTAGGAGGCTGAAACTCTGCAGGTGTGTAGGGTACTATCCACCCTACAAAGGGGTAGGGCAATCCTGGTTCTGGCTTAACTGCCAGTTTCAGTATGACCGTTTATTGTTTTAGCTTCCCTATGCATTTCAAGCATGTTTCTGCATAGAGAAAAAATAACCCTGGAAAGTTGTTTTTCTCCAAGAGGGAAAAAGCTAGGAGGCTGAAACTCTGCAGGTGTGTAGGGTACTATCCACCCTACAAAGGGGTAGGGCAATCCTGGTTCTGGCTTAACTGCCAGTTTCAGTATGACCGTTTATTGTTTTTAGCTTTTCCTATGCATTTCAAGCATGTTTCTGCATAGAGAAAAAAATACCTGTGGAAAGTTGTTTTTCTCCAAGAGGGAAAAAGCTAGGAGGCTGAAACTCTGCAGGTGTGTAGGGTACTATCCACCCTACAAAGGGGTAGGGCAATCCTGGTTCTGGCTTAACTGCCAGTTTCAGTATGACCGTTTATTGTTTTAAGCTTTCCTATGCATTTCAAGCATGTTTCTGCATAGAGAAAAAATAACCCTGGAAAGTTGTTTTTCTCCAAGAGGGAAAAAGCTAGGAGGCTGAAACTCTGCAGGTGTGTAGGGTACTATCCACCCTACAAAGGGGTAGGGCAATCCTGGTTCTGGCTTAACTGCCAGTTTCAGTATGACCGTTTATTGTTTTAGCTTTCTTTATGCATTTCAAGCATGTTTCTGCATAGAGAAAAAATACCTGTGGAAAGTTGTTTTTCTCCAAGAGGGAAAAAGCTAGGAGGCTGAAACTCTGCAGGTGTGTAGGGTACTATCCACCCTACAAAGGGGTAGGGCAATCCTGGTTCTGGCTTAACTGCCAGTTTCAGTATGACCGTTTATTGTTTTTAGCTTTTCCTATGCATTTCAAGCATGTTTCTGCATAGAGAAAAAATAACCCTGGAAAGTTGTTTTTCTCCAAGAGGGAAAAAGCTAGGAGGCTGAAACTCTGCAGGTGTGTAGGGTACTATCCACCCTACAAAGGGGTAGGGCAATCCTGGTTCTGGCTTAACTGCCAGTTTCAGTATGACCGTTTATTGTTTATAGCTTTCCATATGCATTTCAAGCATGTTTCTGCATAGAGAAAAAATAACCCTGGAAAGTTGTTTTTCTCCAAGAGGGAAAAAGCTAGGAGGCTGAAACTCTGCAGGTGTGTAGGGTACTATCCACCCTACAAAGGGGTAGGGCAATCCTGGTTCTGGCTTAACTGCCAGTTTCAGTATGACCGTTTATTGTTTTTAGCTTTCCCTATGCATTTCAAGCATGTTTCTGCATAGAGAAAAAATAACCCTGGAAAGTTGTTTTTCTCCAAGAGGGAAAAAGCTAGGAGGCTGAAACTCTGCAGGTGTGTAGGGTACTATCCACCCTACAAAGGGGTAGGGCAATCCTGGTTCTGGCTTAACTGCCAGTTTCAGTATGACCGTTTATTGTTTTAGCTTTCTTTATGCATTTCAAGCATGTTTCTGCATAGAGAAAAAATACCTGTGGAAAGTTGTTTTTCTCCAAGAGGGAAAAAGCTAGGAGGCTGAAACTCTGCAGGTGTGTAGGGTACTATCCACCCTACAAAGGGGTAGGGCAATCCTGGTTCTGGCTTAACTGCCAGTTTCAGTATGACCGTTTATTGTTTTAGCTTTTCCTATGCATTTCAAGCATGTTTCTGCATAGAGAAAAAATAACCCTGGAAAGTTGTTTTTCTCCAAGAGGGAAAAAGCTAGGAGGCTGAAACTCTGCAGGTGTGTAGGGTACTATCCACCCTACAAAGGGGTAGGGCAATCCTGGTTCTGGCTTAACTGCCAGTTTCAGTATGACCGTTTATTGTTTTAGCTTTCCTATGCATTTCAAGCATGTTTCTGCATAGAGAAAAATAACCCTGGAAAGTTGTTTTTCTCCAAGAGGGAAAAAGCTAGGAGGCTGAAACTCTGCAGGTGTGTAGGGTACTATCCACCCTACAAAGGGGTAGGGCAATCCTGGTTCTGGCTTAACTGCCAGTTTCAGTATGACCGTTTATTGTTTTTAGCTTTCTTTATGCATTTCAAGCATGTTTCTGCATAGAGAAAAAAAATACCTGTGGAAAGTTGTTTTTCTCCAAGAGGGAAAAAGCTAGGAGGCTGAAACTCTGCAGGTGTGTAGGGTACTATCCACCCTACAAAGGGGTAGGGCAATCCTGGTTCTGGCTTAACTGCCAGTTTCAGTATGACCGTTTATTGTTTTAGCTTTTCCTATGCATTTCAAGCATGTTTCTGCATAGAGAAAAAATAACCCTGGAAAGTTGTTTTTCTCCAAGAGGGAAAAAGCTAGGAGGCTGAAACTCTGCAGGTGTGTAGGGTACTATCCACCCTACAAAGGGGTAGGGCAATCCTGGTTCTGGCTTAACTGCCAGTTTCAGTATGACCGTTTATTGTTTTTAGCTTTCCTATGCATTTCAAGCATGTTTCTGCATAGAGAAAAATAACCCTGGAAAGTTGTTTTTCTCCAAGAGGGAAAAAGCTAGGAGGCTGAAACTCTGCAGGTGTGTAGGGTATAATCCACCCTACAAAGGGGTAGGGCAATCCTGGTTCTGGCTTAACTGCCAGTTTCAGTATGACCGTTTATTGTCTTTAGCTTTCTTTTTGCATTTCAAGCATGTTTCTGCATAGAGAAAAAATACCTGTGGAAAGTTGTTTTTCTCCAAGAGGGAAAAAGCTAGGAGGCTGAAACTCTGCAGGTGTGTAGGGTACTATCCACCCTACAAAGGGGTAGGGCAATCCTGGTTCTGGCTTAACTGCCAGTTTCAGTATGACCGTTTATTGTTTATAGCTTTTCCTATGCATTTCAAGCATGTTTCTGCATAGAGAAAAAAATAACCCTGGAAAGTTGTTTTTCTCCAAGAGGGAAAAAGCTAGGAGGCTGAAACTCTGCAGGTGTGTAGGGTACTATCCACCCTACAAAGGGGTAGGGCAATCCTGGTTCTGGCTTAACTGCCAGTTTCAGTATGACCGTTTATTGTTTTTAGCTTTCCCTATGCATTTCAAGCATGTTTCTGCATAGAGAAAAAATAACCCTGGAAAGTTGTTTTTCTCCAAGAGGGAAAAAGCTAGGAGGCTGAAACTCTGCAGGTGTGTAGGGTACTATCCACCCTACAAAGGGGTAGGGCAATCCTGGTTCTGGCTTAACTGCCAGTTTCAGTATGACCGTTTATTGTTTTTAGCTTTCTTATGCATTTCAAGCATGTTTCTGCATAGAGAAAAAATACCTGTGGAAAGTTGTTTTTCTCCAAGAGGGAAAAAGCTAGGAGGCTGAAACTCTGCAGGTGTGTAGGGTACTATCCACCCTACAAAGGGGTAGGGCAATCCTGGTTCTGGCTTAACTGCCAGTTTCAGTATGACCGTTTATTGTTTTAGCTTTCCTATGCATTTCAAGCATGTTTCTGCATAGAGAAAAATAACCCTGGAAAGTTGTTTTTCTCCAAGAGGGAAAAAGCTAGGAGGCTGAAACTCTGCAGGTGTGTAGGGTACTATCCACCCTACAAAGGGGTAGGGCAATCCTGGTTCTGGCTTAACTGCCAGTTTCAGTATGACCGTTTATTGTTTTTAGCTTTCTTATGCATTTCAAGCATGTTTCTGCATAGAGAAAAAATACCTGTGGAAAGTTGTTTTTCTCCAAGAGGGAAAAAGCTAGGAGGCTGAAACTCTGCAGGTGTGTAGGGTACTATCCACCCTACAAAGGGGTAGGGCAATCCTGGTTCTGGCTTAACTGCCAGTTTCAGTATGACCGTTTATTGTTTTAGCTTTTCCTATGCATTTCAAGCATGTTTCTGCATAGAGAAAAAATAACCCTGGAAAGTTGTTTTTCTCCAAGAGGGAAAAAGCTAGGAGGCTGAAACTCTGCAGGTGTGTAGGGTACTATCCACCCTACAAAGGGGTAGGGCAATCCTGGTTCTGGCTTAACTGCCAGTTTCAGTATGACCGTTTATTGTTTTTAGCCTTTCCTATGCATTTCAAGCATGTTTCTGCATAGAGAAAAATAACCCTGGAAAGTTGTTTTTCTCCAAGAGGGAAAAAGCTAGGAGGCTGAAACTCTGCAGGTGTGTAGGGTACTATCCACCCTACAAAGGGGTAGGGCAATCCTGGTTCTGGCTTAACTGCCAGTTTCAGTATGACCGTTTATTGTTTTAGCTTTCATTATGCATTTCAAGCATGTTTCTGCATAGAGAAAAAATACCTGTGGAAAGTTGTTTTTCTCCAAGAGGGAAAAAGCTAGGAGGCTGAAACTCTGCAGGTGTGTAGGGTACTATCCACCCTACAAAGGGGTAGGGCAATCCTGGTTCTGGCTTAACTGCCAGTTTCAGTATGACCGTTTATTGTTTTTAGCTTTTCCTATGCATTTCAAGCATGTTTCTGCATAGAGAAAAAATAACCCTGGAAAGTTGTTTTTCTCCAAGAGGGAAAAAGCTAGGAGGCTGAAACTCTGCAGGTGTGTAGGGTACTATCCACCCTACAAAGGGGTAGGGCAATCCTGGTTCTGGCTTAACTGCCAGTTTCAGTATGACCGTTTATTGTTTTAGCTTTCCCTATGCATTTCAAGCATGTTTCTGCATAGAGAAAAAATTCCCTGGAAAGTTGTTTTTCTCCAAGAGGGAAAAAGCTAGGAGGCTGAAACTCTGCAGGTGTGTAGGGTATAATCCACCCTACAAAGGGGTAGGGCAATCCTGGTTCTGGCTTAACTGCCAGTTTCAGTATGACCGTTTATTGTTTTAGCTTTCTTTATGCATTTCAAGCATGTTTCTGCATAGAGAAAAAATACCTGTGGAAAGTTGTTTTTTCTCCAAGAGGGAAAAAGCTAGGAGGCTGAAACTCTGCAGGTGTGTAGGGTACTATCCACCCTACAAAGGGGTAGGGCAATCCTGGTTCTGGCTTAACTGCCAGTTTCAGTATGACCGTTTATTGTTTTTAGCTTTTCCTATGCATTTCAAGCATGTTTCTGCATAGAGAAAAAATAACCCTGGAAAGTTGTTTTTCTCCAAGAGGGAAAAAGCTAGGAGGCTGAAACTCTGCAGGTGTGTAGGGTACTATCCACCCTACAAAGGGGTAGGGCAATCCTGGTTCTGGCTTAACTGCCAGTTTCAGTATGACCGTTTATTGTTTTAGCTTTCCCTATGCATTTCAAGCATGTTTCTGCATAGAGAAAAAATAACCCTGGAAAGTTGTTTTTCTCCAAGAGGGAAAAAGCTAGGAGGCTGAAACTCTGCAGGTGTGTAGGGTACTATCCACCCTACAAAGGGGTAGGGCAATCCTGGTTCTGGCTTAACTGCCAGTTTCAGTATGACCGTTTATTGTTTTAGCCTTTCCTATGCATTTCAAGCATGTTTCTGCATAGAGAAAAAATAACCCTGGAAAGTTGTTTTTCTCCAAGAGGGAAAAAGCTAGGAGGCTGAAACTCTGCAGGTGTGTAGGGTACTATCCACCCTACAAAGGGGTAGGGCAATCCTGGTTCTGGCTTAACTGCCAGTTTCAGTATGACCGTTTATTGTTTTAGCTTTCCCTATGCATTTCAAGCATGTTTCTGCATAGAGAAAAAATACCTGTGGAAAGTTGTTTTTCTCCAAGAGGGAAAAAGCTAGGAGGCTGAAACTCTGCAGGTGTGTAGGGTACTATCCACCCTACAAAGGGGTAGGGCAATCCTGGTTCTGGCTTAACTGCCAGTTTCAGTATGACCGTTTATTGTTTTTAGCTTTCCTATGCATTTCAAGCATGTTTCTGCATAGAGAAAAAATACCTGTGGAAAGTTGTTTTTCTCCAAGAGGGAAAAAGCTAGGAGGCTGAAACTCTGCAGGTGTGTAGGGTACTATCCACCCTACAAAGGGGTAGGGCAATCCTGGTTCTGGCTTAACTGCCAGTTTCAGTATGACCGTTTATTGTTTTAGCTTTCCCTATGCATTTCAAGCATGTTTCTGCATAGAGAAAAATAACCCTGGAAAGTTGTTTTTCTCCAAGAGGGAAAAAGCTAGGAGGCTGAAACTCTGCAGGTGTGTAGGGTACTATCCACCCTACAAAGGGGTAGGGCAATCCTGGTTCTGGCTTAACTGCCAGTTTCAGTATGACCGTTTATTGTTTTAGCTTTCCCTATGCATTTCAAGCATGTTTCTGCATAGAGAAAAATTCCCCTGGAAAGTTGTTTTTCTCCAAGAGGGAAAAAGCTAGGAGGCTGAAACTCTGCAGGTGTGTAGGGTATAATCCACCCTACAAAGGGGTAGGGCAATCCTGGTTCTGGCTTAACTGCCAGTTTCAGTATGACCGTTTATTGTTTTTAGCTTTCTTTTTGCATTTCAAGCATGTTTCTGCATAGAGAAAAAATACCTGTGGAAAGTTGTTTTTCTCCAAGAGGGAAAAAGCTAGGAGGCTGAAACTCTGCAGGTGTGTAGGGTACTATCCACCCTACAAAGGGGTAGGGCAATCCTGGTTCTGGCTTAACTGCCAGTTTCAGTATGACCGTTTATTGTTTTTAGCTTTTCCTATGCATTTCAAGCATGTTTCTGCATAGAGAAAAAATAACCCTGGAAAGTTGTTTTTCTCCAAGAGGGAAAAAGCTAGGAGGCTGAAACTCTGCAGGTGTGTTGGGTACTATCCACCCTACAAAGGGGTATGGCAATCCTGGTTCTGACTTAACTGCCAGTTTCAGTATGACCGTTTATTGTTTTTAGCTTTCCCTATGCATTTCAAGCATGTTTCTGCATAGAGAAAAAATTCCCCTGGAAAGTTGTTTTTCTCCAAGAGGGAAAAAGCTAGGAGGCTGAAACTCTGCAGGTGTGTAGGGTATAATCCACCCTGCAAAGGGGTAGGGCAATCCTGGTTCTGGCTTAACTGCCAGTTTCAGTATGACCGTTTATTGTTTTTAGCTTTTTTTTGCATTTCAAGCATGTTTCTGCATAGAGAAAAAATACCTGTGGAAAGTTGTTTTTCTCCAAGAGGGAAAAAGCTAGGAGGCTGAAACTCTGCAGGTGTGTAGGGTACTATCCACCCTACAAAGGGGTAGGGCAATCCTGGTTCTGGCTTAACTGCCAGTTTCAGTATGACCGTTTATTGTTTTTAGCTTTTCCTATGCATTTCAAGCATGTTTCTGCATAGAGAAAAAATAACCCTGGAAAGTTGTTTTTCTCCAAGAGGGAAAAAGCTAGGAGGCTGAAACTCTGCAGGTGTGTAGGGTACTATCCACCCTACAAAGGGGTAGGGCAATCCTGGTTCTGGCTTAACTGCCAGTTTCAGTATGACCGTTTATTGTTTTTAGCTTTCCCTATGCATTTCAAGCATGTTTCTGCATAGAGAAAAAAATACCTGTGGAAAGTTGTTTTTCTCCAAGAGGGAAAAAGCTAGGAGGCTGAAACTCTGCAGGTGTGTAGGGTACTATCCACCCTACAAAGGGGTAGGGCAATCCTGGTTCTGGCTTAACTGCCAGTTTCAGTATGACCGTTTATTGTTTTTAGCTTTCCTATGCATTTCAAGCATGTTTCTGCATAGAGAAAAAATACCTGTGGAAAGTTGTTTTTCTCCAAGAGGGAAAAAGCTAGGAGGCTGAAACTCTGCAGGTGTGTAGGGTACTATCCACCCTACAAAGGGGTAGGGCAATCCTGGTTCTGGCTTAACTGCCAGTTTCAGTATGACCGTTTATTGTTTTAGCTTTTCCTATGCATTTCAAGCATGTTTCTGCATAGAGAAAAATAACCCTGGAAAGTTGTTTTTCTCCAAGAGGGAAAAAGCTAGGAGGCTGAAACTCTGCAGGTGTGTAGGGTACTATCCACCCTACAAAGGGGTAGGGCAATCCTGGTTCTGGCTTAACTGCCAGTTTCAGTATGACCGTTTATTGTTTTTAGCTTTCCCTATGCATTTCAAGCATGTTTCTGCATAGAGAAAAAATAACCCTGGAAAGTTGTTTTTCTCCAAGAGGGAAAAAGCTAGGAGGCTGAAACTCTGCAGGTGTGTAGGGTACTATCCACCCTACAAAGGGGTAGGGCAATCCTGGTTCTGGCTTAACTGCCAGTTTCAGTATGACCGTTTATTGTTTTAGCTTTCTTTATGCATTTCAAGCATGTTTCTGCATAGAGAAAAAATACCTGTGGAAAGTTGTTTTTCTCCAAGAGGGAAAAAGCTAGGAGGCTGAAACTCTGCAGGTGTGTAGGGTACTATCCACCCTACAAAGGGGTAGGGCAATCCTGGTTCTGGCTTAACTGCCAGTTTCAGTATGACCGTTTATTGTTTTAGCTTTTCCTATGCATTTCAAGCATGTTTCTGCATAGAGAAAAAATAACCCTGGAAAGTTGTTTTTCTCCAAGAGGGAAAAAGCTAGGAGGCTGAAACTCTGCAGGTGTGTAGGGTACTATCCACCCTACAAAGGGGTAGGGCAATCCTGGTTCTGGCTTAACTGCCAGTTTCAGTATGACCGTTTATTGTTTTAGCTTTCCTATGCATTTCAAGCATGTTTCTGCATAGAGAAAAAATTCCCTGGAAAGTTGTTTTTCTCCAAGAGGGAAAAAGCTAGGAGGCTGAAACTCTGCAGGTGTGTAGGGTATAATCCACCCTACAAAGGGGTAGGGCAATCCTGGTTCTGGCTTAACTGCCAGTTTCAGTATGACCGTTTATTGGTTTAGCTTTCATTATGCATTTCAAGCATGTTTCTGCATAGAGAAAAAATACCTGTGGAAAGTTGTTTTTCTCCAAGAGGGAAAAAGCTAGGAGGCTGAAACTCTGCAGGTGTGTAGGGTACTATCCACCCTACAAAGGGGTAGGGCAATCCTGGTTCTGGCTTAACTGCCAGTTTCAGTATGACCGTTTATTGTTTTAGCTTTTCCTATGCATTTCAAGCATGTTTCTGCATAGAGAAAAAATAACCCTGGAAAGTTGTTTTTCTCCAAGAGGGAAAAAGCTAGGAGGCTGAAACTCTGCAGGTGTGTTGGGTACTATCCACCCTACAAAGGGGTATGGCAATCCTGGTTCTGACTTAACTGCCAGTTTCAGTATGACCGTTTATTGTTTTTAGCTTTCCCTATGCATTTCAAGCATGTTTCTGCATAGAGAAAAAATTCCCCTGGAAAGTTGTTTTTCTCCAAGAGGGAAAAAGCTAGGAGGCTGAAACTGTGCAGGTGTGTAGGGTATAATCCACCCTGCAAAGGGGTAGGGCAATCCTGGTTCTGGCTTAACTGCCAGTTTCAGTATGACCGTTTATTGTTTTTAGCTTTCTTTTTGCATTTCAAGCATGTTTCTGCATAGAGAAAAAAATACCTGTGGAAAGTTGTTTTTTCTCCAAGAGGGAAAAAGCTAGGAGGCTGAAACTCTGCAGGTGTGTAGGGTACTATCCACCCTACAAAGGGGTAGGGCAATCCTGGTTCTGGCTTAACTGCCAGTTTCAGTATGACCGTTTATTGTTTTTAGCTTTTCCTATGCATTTCAAGCATGTTTCTGCATAGAGAAAAATAACCCTGGAAAGTTGTTTTTCTCCAAGAGGGAAAAAGCTAGGAGGCTGAAACTCTGCAGGTGTGTAGGGTACTATCCACCCTACAAAGGGGTAGGGCAATCCTGGTTCTGGCTTAACTGCCAGTTTCAGTATGACCGTTTATTGATTTTAGCTTTCCCTATGCATTTCAAGCATGTTTCTGCATAGAGAAAAAATAACCCTGGAAAGTTGTTTTTCTCCAAGAGGGAAAAAGCTAGGAGGCTGAAACTCTGCAGGTGTGTAGGGTACTATCCACCCTACAAAGGGGTAGGGCAATCCTGGTTCTGGCTTAACTGCCAGTTTCAGTATGACCGTTTATTGTTTTTAGCCTTTCCTATGCATTTCAAGCATGTTTCTGCATAGAGAAAAAATAACCCTGGAAAGTTGTTTTTCTCCAAGAGGGAAAAAGCTAGGAGGCTGAAACTCTGCAGGTGTGTAGGGTACTATCCACCCTACAAAGGGGTAGGGCAATCCTGGTTCTGGCTTAACTGCCAGTTTCAGTATGACCGTTTATTGTTTTAGCCTTTCCTATGCATTTCAAGCATGTTTCTGCATAGAGAAAAAATAACCCTGGAAAGTTGTTTTTCTCCAAGAGGGAAAAAGCTAGGAGGCTGAAACTCTGCAGGTGTGTAGGGTACTATCCACCCTACAAAGGGGTAGGGCAATCCTGGTTCTGGCTTAACTGCCAGTTTCAGTATGACCGTTTATTGTTTTAGCTTTCTTTATGCATTTCAAGCATGTTTCTGCATAGAGAAAAAATACCTGTGGAAAGTTGTTTTTCTCCAAGAGGGAAAAAGCTAGGAGGCTGAAACTCTGCAGGTGTGTAGGGTACTATCCACCCTACAAAGGGGTAGGGCAATCCTGGTTCTGGCTTAACTGCCAGTTTCAGTATGACCGTTTATTGTTTTTAGCTTTTCCTATGCATTTCAAGCATGTTTCTGCATAGAGAAAAAATAACCCTGGAAAGTTGTTTTTCTCCAAGAGGGAAAAAGCTAGGAGGCTGAAACTCTGCAGGTGTCTTGGGTACTATCCACCCTACAAAGGGGTAGGGCAATCCTGGTTCTGACTTAACTGCCAGTTTCAGTATGACCGTTTATTGTTTTTAGCTTTCCCTATGCATTTCAAGCATGTTTTGCATAGAGAAAAATTCCCCTGGAAAGTTGTTTTTCTCCAAGAGGGAAAAAGCTAGGAGGCTGAAACTGTGCAGGTGTGTAGGGTATAATCCACCCTGCAAAGGGGTAGGGCAATCCTGGTTCTGGCTTAACTGCCAGTTTCAGTATGACCGTTTATTGTTTTTAGCTTTCTTTTTGCATTTCAAGCATGTTTCTGCATAGAGAAAAAATACCTGTGGAAAGTTGTTTTTCTCCAAGAGGGAAAAAGCTAGGAGGCTGAAACTCTGCAGGTGTGTAGGGTACTATCCACCCTACAAAGGGGTAGGGCAATCCTGGTTCTGGCTTAACTGCCAGTTTCAGTATGACCGTTTATTGTTTTAGCTTTTCCTATGCATTTCAAGCATGTTTCTGCATAGAGAAAAAATAACCCTGGAAAGTTGTTTTTCTCCAAGAGGGAAAAAGCTAGGAGGCTGAAACTCTGCAGGTGTGTTGGGTACTATCCACCCTACAAAGGGGTATGACAATCCTGGTTCTGGCTTAACTGCCAGTTTCAGTATGACCGTTTATTGTTCTTAGCTTTCCCAATGCATTTCAAGCATGTTTTTGCATAGAGAAAAATTCCCCTGGAAAGTTGTTTTTCTCCAAGAGGGAAAAAGCTAGGAGGCTGAAACTGTGCAGGTGTGTAGGGTATAATCCACCCTGCAAAGGGGTAGGGCAATCCTGGTTCTGGCTTAACTGCCAGTTTCAGTATGACCGTTTATTGTTTTTAGCTTTTTTTTGCATTTCAAGCATGTTTCTGCATAGAGAAAAAATACCTGTGGAAAGTTGTTTTTCTCCAAGAGGGAAAAAGCTAGGAGGCTGAAACTCTGCAGGTGTGTAGGGTACTATCCACCCTACAAAGGGGTAGGGCAATCCTGGTTCTGGCTTAACTGCCAGTTTCAGTATGACCGTTTATTGTTTTTAGCTTTTCCTATGCATTTCAAGCATGTTTCTGCATAGAGAAAAAATAACCCTGGAAAGTTGTTTTTCTCCAAGAGGGAAAAAGCTAGGAGGCTGAAACTCTGCAGGTGTGTAGGGTACTATCCACCCTACAAAGGGGTAGGGCAATCCTGGTTCTGGCTTAACTGCCAGTTTCAGTATGACCGTTTATTGTTTTAGCCTTTCCTATGCATTTCAAGCATGTTTCTGCATAGAGAAAAAATAACCCTGGAAAGTTGTTTTTCTCCAAGAGGGAAAAAGCTAGGAGGCTGAAACTCTGCAGGTGTGTAGGGTACTATCCACCCTACAAAGGGGTAGGGCAATCCTGGTTCTGGCTTAACTGCCAGTTTCAGTATGACCGTTTATTGTTTTAGCTTTCCCTATGCATTTCAAGCATGTTTCTGCATAGAGAAAAAATAACCCTGGAAAGTTGTTTTTCTCCAAGAGGGAAAAAGCTAGGAGGCTGAAACTCTGCAGGTGTGTAGGGTACTATCCACCCTACAAAGGGGTAGGGCAATCCTGGTTCTGGCTTAACTGCCAGTTTCAGTATGACCGTTTATTGTTTTTAGCTTTCCTATGCATTTCAAGCATGTTTCTGCATAGAGAAAAAATACCTGTGGAAAGTTGTTTTTCTCCAAGAGGGAAAAAGCTAGGAGGCTGAAACTCTGCAGGTGTGTAGGGTACTATCCACCCTACAAAGGGGTAGGGCAATCCTGGTTCTGGCTTAACTGCCAGTTTCAGTATGACCGTTTATTGTTTTAGCTTTCCCTATGCATTTCAAGCATGTTTCTGCATAGAGAAAAAATAACCCTGGAAAGTTGTTTTTCTCCAAGAGGGAAAAAGCTAGGAGGCTGAAACTCTGCAGGTGTGTAGGGTACTATCCACCCTACAAAGGGGTAGGGCAATCCTGGTTCTGGCTTAACTGCCAGTTTCAGTATGACCGTTTATTGTTTTTAGCTTTCTTTTTGCATTTCAAGCATGTTTCTGCATAGAGAAAAAAATACCTGTGGAAAGTTGTTTTTCTCCAAGAGGGAAAAAGCTAGGAGGCTGAAACTCTGCAGGTGTGTAGGCTACTATCCACCCTACAAAGGGGTAGGGCAATCCTGGTTCTGGCTTAACAGCCAGTTTCAGTATGACCGTTTATTGTTTTAGCTTTTCCTATGCATTTCAAGCATGTTTCTGCATAGAGAAAAAATAACCCTGGAAAGTTGTTTTTTCTCCAAGAGGGAAAAAGCTAGGAGGCTGAAACTCTGCAGGTGTCTTGGGTACTATCCACCCTACAGAAAGGTATGACAATCCTGGTTCTGACTTAACTGCCAGTTTCAGTATGACCGTTTATTGTTTTAGCTTTCCCTATGCATTTCAAGCATGTTTTGCATAGAGAAAAAATTCCCCTGGAAAGTTGTTTTTCTCCAAGAGGGAAAAAGCTAGGAGGCTGAAACTGTGCAGGTGTGTAGGGTATAATCCACCCTGCAAAGGGGTAGGGCAATCCTGGTTCTGGCTTAACGGCCAGTTTCAGTATGACCGTTTATTGTTTTTAGCTTTCTTTTTGCATTTCAAGCATGTTTCTGCATAGAGAAAAAAATACCTGTGGAAAGTTGTTTTTCTCCAAGAGGGAAAAAGCTAGGAGGCTGAAACTCTGCAGGTGTGTATGGTACTAT
>NC_056744.1:1311872002-1311922185 GCF_019279795.1 Protopterus annectens | reverse complement strand
AACTACGGAAATCATTATGACCTACACTCTTAGCACACTTCCGTTTTAATGCTTTATTTGAACACCTATGCCAATACAGGGACTGCCCCTCAAAGTGGAACGGTTGGTGACCTTAGTCGCTACTCCTATGTCGGTGCGGCGTGCTGACATGCTGCTGTACACCTTCTCTGACTATGCACACTCACAGTACATTGCTGTACGGACCGGTATTACGCGTATCCTTTGTTCCTTGGACAGGTACATTTCGGCCGCGGGTTTTATTTGCTTCTCTGTTTAGTTGGGACGGGTACTTTGTTGCATACTCTGCGGACATTTCATTATGCACGGGCCATGGCTGCAGCCATTTCTATTCTGGGCGGACTATGGCAGACAGCACGTTAGGTTGCTCTTCGCCTGCCTGCTTAAACACACCTACTGACGCATCCTACTTGGGCTCGCTCACGTACACTACGCACATGCCTGTGGTTACGGTGCACTCTCATTAATATGCATATGGCACTACTGCGCCGGCTATGCAATGCACTGCCGGCGCAAGCCTTACGCCGGCCTTGCGCCGAGCTTCATGAATCCCGGGGAGTGTGAATAACCTTAAATATCTAGGTAAGACATACAGAAGAAAGACTCAAAACTTCAGAATGGCAGTTTTTATGCAGTGTTCTCTTTTATTAGTAAGCTACTGAAATAAGAGACTCACTCCGAAAAAGGAACAATTAGTTCATAGTTCAACATGGGTTTAGAGAAAAACACTCATGAGAAACCTTGCATCAAAACTATCTAAACCAACGACAAAACACAGGTTAACATTTAACACTGCAGCATACACCCACATAAGGAATAAACAATTATGATATCCACTCAAAAGACTTTTTGGGAGGACATAAAAGCTTTAAAAGATCATATTTCAGATTCTAGGACCTCACTTGCTCTTTTATCTAACAGTTTATCTCCCAATGACATTAAAGACATTATTCTCTCAAAATCATCCTATAGGTTCATAGGTGTTTAACAGGCTAATGACCACAAAGGCCTTTTTAAGTCTAGCCATGCATCCCAAATCTCTGACAAGTTCTGATACCCCTGATAAGTGTTAGCATGGGCTTGGGAGATGAACAGATTACCTGTGTCCATTAGAGACATAGGTGCCAAATCAGGGATGAATTTCCAGTTTCCCATCCAATTGTCCAAGTTACACTTGAATTGGGTTAGTTAGGAACTCTACTTCACATGGATGGGGAGCCTGTTCCATAGATGGGGTAGTCTTTGGGATACATACCTATCTCACCAGCAGGTCCTATTTATATCACAGGCAAGGTTTAAGTTTTTAGAATGGGTAATTCTGGTACTGTTTGTTTTGTGGATATGCAGGAGGTCCATCAGAGTGGACATGTAGAATACATTTGGGAAGCATGGCTAGAGTTGGTTGTAAAGGCCCTTGTTGTCATTAGCCTAGTACATACTTATTAACCTATTAACCTAATTGTTTCTGACTCCTGGACGTTCTGTATTATGTAAATAAATCATCTGAGAATTCTTGAGACCCTAAGTGTTTCACTGCAACTAAATAACTGAGGGACCGATGTATAGTAGTAATTTTAAGCTGACCAGCGAGGTACCTTTATATGCTCTGCTGCAGGGCATACATGGTAAGAATCTCACCAGGACATTGCTGCTTAACACTCTCATTCCTGTCAGTTACACACAACCAGGACCAATTGTATACTAGTCAGTGTACAAACAAACATATACCAGCACTTTCAGTAAGATACATACACACATACACACACACACACACACACACACACACACACACACACACACACACACACACACACACACACACACACATACACGGTATAGCTATAGTTTCCTGAACCAGCATTTCTGAGTAATGCAGTTGTAAGTTGGTAAAAAGCATACATATCAATGTTGCTGGTCACTACTGGTCTGCATTTCAGAAACACAAGAAATAGGTGGGTTTGTACCATGAAATGCTTAGTTTAGTCAACAGAAATTAAGCCGTGCCAGCAAACTACTGTACAAACTATTAATGCCTAAAGTCTTGAAATGTTTATGTCACTAATGTAACCAGAGATGGTTTTAGTTACACTGGCACCTTAGTTGAAGGGCTTTATGGAGCCTCCTCCATCATTGCTGATGATACTTCCATGGACCATCTTGCTGTTTTTGCTCCCTCTGTGCCCCTCATCCTCACCTTTCCATATTGCAAACATTCTTTTTTCCTTCCCTTTCTTTGTCTTACCATTCTGATTTGTCCTGCACACCTAGAGATTTTTCCAAAGCTTCCTGGAGATTGACTGGGAAGCCTGAGATCTGGTTCTTAGCATCCACCTTGGGATTAGTGCAACGGCTTTGCTGATGTTAAGAAAAGGAGCAGTGGGACATTCATCATTACTGCCTGATTGAGCAGTGTGTATGTGAGACTTCCCCAATTGGTCTGGTTGTCATTGTGATGGAAGCCTATATTGTTATCATTTGGGACATTTGTGCAATTTGGCTTTCCTGTTTGTTGAATGTCTTTACATGCTATCTAGGTCACCTACCAAGAAAAAAACTGTAGCAAGGAATTGACCCCAGCAACAGCTATGACAGTACTATTGAGTGCAGATGAGAAAGTGACCTGCTTAGGAGTAGTGTTACTGTTTTGCTTCTGATGAAAGAAGGCACTAAGAGTCATCACCTTCTAGCTTCATGTAGCTATGCTGAGACTTGAACTAGCAGGGTGATAGTAGCCAATGGGTAAATCACCACTATTCATTCATCTTAGTAGACCTAATAATGTCCTTTCATTAAGTGCTGTGAGATCAGCTGCCATGTAACCTAAGTTCAGATTATCACAATAAATACTGCATCAAAGGTTCTGGGCAAAATTCCTAATAATCTCATGCAAATGTCCGCAAAAGAGAGGGTTGCTACAGTCATATCTGTCCATAGCTCTCAAGCAATCATTGACAAATTTCAACAGAATCAGGGACAAATCTAGTAATAATCAGGGACACTTTCAAAATATTAGTACTATTAACGTTAGGCATTGACAGAACAAGAGAGTGTGAATTAATATAGATTTTCTGAAGTAACAAATGTCCATATATCTAAGGATTAACATTATTTAAGTGAAATTCACCACTTTTTCTCCTAAAGCCTTCAGATGCAGGATTGATTAAGAGGGGCAGAGCTAAGATAATAATCAAACTCAAAGAGATCCCTGAAAATCAGAGACAGTTGAGAGGTATGCATTCTGACTTTTTCATGCTCCACTCTAAATTCTAAGTTGTGAAGGTAACTGACAACCATCAGTTACTTTCTCAACTTATTTTTTACCAATATTTTGAAATTACGGGCTGTAAACTTACTTGCACTGCAGGAAGGCACTCGGGGTTAACATGAAGGAATTCCTATAGTGTCATAGCATGCTCGGTGTTAAATACAGAGGCGCCAAAGGACGGTACTCGGGGTTGAGTCAAGGCTGTTGGCTCTTAATAAGCCAGGTCATGCAATCCAGGATTTACTACTGTCAGCCTGCATTTGCCTACTGTGTGACACTGAACAAATCACTTTACCGGACAGCCCTGTTAGGCAGTGGGGAAAATGGGCTAAGCTTCTCAATAGTCTCATTGATTACATACCTTTTAAACTACGCATTAACCATTTTATCTGAAGATACTTGAATAAAAATCATGAGTGAGAAAACAAAAGAAATTCAGTTTTACATTGACTCATGATCTGCCTTAACCATAAGCTAAATAGGCAGCCACCTAGGGTGCCATGCCTGTAGAAGTGCTCTTTCCATATTTATTTATTTATTTTATTTATTTTTTTATTTTACAATTGTTTACCGGGATTGTCTGACTGGATACATGTCCATTTTCAGCGGAGGCCCGGGGAGAAAAGCTCCACATAGACAAACTTACATAGATTACACAGAAGTTAGCAAACAATTATAAAAACAAAGTGGTTATATACAATGGCTTAGTAGTGTTCCCTAGTAGGGACACACAATTCTCATGGACAGACACAATTAAAAGTCAGAGACATCAGATTGGAAGCAGAGCTTGGTGACATAGTTACAAGTTATGATAATTACAGAATATGTTTTCAGTTTATAACTTAATCAGGGTTGGTACATGGGCATAGCCAGTTCACTTTGAGATACTGTTTGAGGTTTTTTTTGAAGAGACTTTTGGAGGATTGTAGGGTTATATAGTTTGGCAACAAATTCCAGGTTTTGCCAATGAAGTTGGTACACAGGGATTCACCAGCAGAGTTATTATCTTTGTGGGTTTGGACAAGTAGTTTATCAGCATATTTATTACATAAATACATTTATGTATTTTTAGAGCAATTAATCATGTTGTTACATCACTTTAGACTTGAATGTTGCGTGTTCAAAGGTAGGCATGAATCTGCATGGAAGAGTTTTTGACTTACAGCATGCATTTTTGAATAATAAGAAGTATGAATCTCTAACACCTGGCTTTACTGATTGACTGTAATGTTCAGCAATTTACCAGAAAACCAAGACTTGTACAGGGCACAGACATCAAAAATATGAGACAAAATCAAGGGTATTCTGCAGAATTCTGGACAGTTAAGATGACAGGAATGGTGCAATGAGACTGAAAAGAGTAGTGAGATAGGTGTTATTATTTTTACAATACTGCTGGCAGTGATCAGACAGATATTTTTGGCAGTATTTTGGTGTGATATTTGTGGAGCAACCTAGACTGCTTTAATATGAGGCAATGTCCTTGCATGGTGGTGAAGTAATATTTTACATAGTTCTCATACATCATGGTTATAACTGCTGGTTGGAGGTGAGGGCTGACTGGTTGTGACAGTAACTGACCTTCTCATTTCCTCAGTTTAAACAGTCACTGTTTGGCTTTGCACCACACTGTGCATTTGTCATTAGTGAGATGGATTACTTAACTAGACATTGGATATGGACAGGCTTTGCAGGATTAATGTGCTTTATGTGAAGCAGTGTGCAATATTTTAATGTGTGGCAATAGTTTGTTTAGACATTTTTTAGCAGAATCAGACATCTGAATTATACAAAGTTGTATCCATAACTGGTTGGTGGAGTTGTCAGCATGAAGGTAAATGACCCTCTTATCACTTGCTCAGTTTAATAGTTATCTCTCAAAATAAATGAATGAATAAATAAAATTAAAAATAAGGGATACAATGCATTGCAGAATACCAAGACCTTCAGAGCTTCTGAGGGCTGCTGATGCCCAGACAGCAAAGTTGTATTTTGACACAGACTTGTTAGACATCTTTGCCCTGAACTCCACCTAGTTTAAGGTGTGTAAGAAGGTTGCTGTACTTGTTTGGAGGACTGGGGATAATATCATTCTTTCTTTAACATTTCTCACAAATTTCAGAGGGGTAAACAGAGGCTTGTATAAGAGCACTGTACTGTCTAGAAGTGATAAGTTGAAAACATTACTGTAATCATTTTTTTTTCATTTTCCTCATAATTAAACATCTGATGCACATACAGGTGGTTATCTTTTGGGTGAGAGTGGCAGCCCCAACACCCCCAGCTTAATTTAGTTGTTACACTGTAGTCTTGGTCAGTTAAGGTGTATTGAAAGGATGCAGGAAAAGGTAAAGTTGAAGCGTAAGACTAAATTTCTTTTGTTAATCATGGTTTTTATTACGGCCATCACTGCATGAAAATGTTATTTAAAAAAATCTAAAATGTAACTTTACATTTACTAGAGCATCTAGAATCCTCATAGGCCTCCAGACCCTGGCTTGATATACTTATTTCTACTGTAGTTATTACAGTGTAGTTTATGGCATGCTGAAAGGATACCTCACCTACACCTTCAAAACAAGCCATAACCTGAACACATCTACTATCTACCTTGTTATATGCCTCCCCAATTCTTATAAACTTAAGAAAAACTGACATGCACAGAGCAGAATCCTACTATAATAAAATAACTAGATTTGCCACAAACCACACTAACAGACCACTGCACAACTCTTAAGCAACTAAAATGGCTCAAACTTTCTAACCTCTTAATTCTCAACAAGCTTACCATTGCCAACACCATCATATGCCAACCTGACAATTTCCCTGCCCTCAAAAGCTTAGTAAACCTCTATTACCGCAGTAGATCCCTCCAATCATAAGATAAACTTTTACTTGAGGTCACCAGAGCAAACAACAGTTATGGAAATGCCCTGTTCTCTAAACAAATAGCTAAAACATGGAACTGTAGACCTCAACATATACTTCACACAACTAACCCATCTCAAGTCAAAAAACTCCTCAAAGATCACCAAACAAACAGTTGGCCCTGCTCAGAATGATAATATAAAACACTCCCTCACCCCTCGTTCCTATCTGCTAATACTTTACTCTAAAAAAAACTTACAATGTCTTCTTCTTTTTCCTATCTTGGATTAAGCAAATTATATCAAATATTGTTTTTATATTTAAATACAGATGTGTCTTACTAATGTTTTTAATAATTATGTGATTCCTTTTATTGTACACCACTGACTTGCATTGTATATCTCAGACTTGTATTGTACTCCACTAGATTCTTGTACCTGCGCTGTTTATTCTAAAAATGTTGTACTGAAGAGCTTTTTTTCCTGGTCCTCCGCTGAAAATGGGCTCTGGCCCAGATGGACACTCCCAGCAAACACATTTAAGTAAAAAAACAAAATAAATGCAAGAAAAACAAAGTTTAAACAGTAAGACTAATTTTTTTTGTTTCTTTGGTCATGCCTTTCATTCAGGACATAAACTGGATGAAAAGGTTGTTTTTAAAAAAACTTTAAAATGCATGTGAACCCACATGACTTCTGGGGTCCTTGGGGCCTGAGACTCCCAGCTTATGACAGTTATTTCCTCTGCAGTTATCAGGGTTCAGTCTTGCTGTCATAACATTTCTAGCAGTTCATAACCATTATGCCAGGCTCTCAGTACGCAAACATTCTAACATGGCCCAGCTTCCTCCATTATCACCAGTGTGTTGGAGTTCATTGAGATTGGTAAAGGGAAGTTCTTAGAGTCGGATGGCATTTACCACTGTGCACTATAGGGTTAGTGTTGGCCCTGTTGCTGAAAAATAAGACAAATAAAATGGTCTGCCACTGTTTCTCCACCTGGACAACCATTGTTAATGGACTGCCACAGAAAACGTCCCATACTGGAAAAATGCAATGTTGCAACTCTTCTTTTTGTTGTAATGTTGTCAAATGAGGGAAGTGGCTATCTTTCATAGACTCCTATACCCTACATTTTAAGCTTTAGCATATTAGTTAAGGGAGGCAGGAAATGATTACAATACTGCTATAAATAAGCCCCGATGTTTATTCGGTAAAACAGAAACTGAATAAAGTAAATGCATTTTGCGTATCCTTTACATGGCCAATAACCTGCTGTAATTCTCCTCCTGGCTCAAATGAAATGAACTCACACAGTACATAGACTTAAGCACTTATAAGTGCTTCTCCTTACATTCAAATGTTTGTTTTTTTTAGAACGGCCGTTCAGTGCGGTTTCTAAAAAAGGTAACCGCAATGAACGATCATTCAGGAAAGGGGAACCACATTAAATACTGCTCTCATCATAAACATAGAAAGTTATTAAAATAACAGGATTACTGTTAATGTGGGTGCAGTGAAGGACATGAAGACTATGACTAAAGCATGCTATTAGATTGACTTCAACCCTCAGATGTTTGACTTTATATGATAAGACCAAAAATATCTGGATATTCTGCCATAATTTGAACAGTGGATTGGTCTGCTCCGTGCACTTTTAAGTGCTTAGCAACTTTTTTTTTTCCTTAAAACGTTGAAGTTTAGAATGATTGTTTATTGCGGTTTCTTTCTAGAGAGACCACAATGAATGATCATTCTAAAAAACAATGGGCAGGATTCACGAAGCCTCCATGTAAGAGTTATAACTCATACACGGAGGCTGCAGTTAAACGGAGTGATGTCAGCATGCTCTGCATATTAATGAGAGCATGCTGAATCACACTTAAGGCCAACACGGTCCATGTAAGACAGTAGGGGGCATGTCCGTAGGCCGAGCCCTGTAAGCGGACACGCCCCCAGAAGAGGAAAAGTACCCAAAGTAAACACCCACGACAGAGGCCACGGAAATGTGAATAAACAGAACACAACACATGCCCCCACAGACTATGAACAGAAAACATATAAATAAACATGTTTTATATATTTTTTTTTAAATTGTAAAAATGTTTAACCGTGAGTGCACTCGTTTGCGCGGGCGTGCCCATAGCGCAGCTACAGTTAGCAGTCAGTGGGAAAGCATATAAGAACTAAATATGCAAAATAAGCCAGGAAGCAATAGCGTAGCGGTAGAGATGTTGGCTGAAGAGCAGGCAGTCATGGTTCGACCCCCACAACACCAATCTTTTTTTTTTTTGCAAAATAAGCAGGAAACAAGTCCCTGACAAATATGTACACATAAAACCACAATTTATGTAAAATGTAATGAAATAGCCCATTTATATTGAAGACATGTGAGGTAACAAAAGAAGAAAAAATGCCAGATGTGCTCATAGCTGAGCTACAGTTTAACAGAGTGAGTGCATCTGCCCGTAGATGAGCAGTGGTTTAACTGGTGCAAAATGAGTGCCCGTAGCTGAGCAGTGGTCTAACACGCTAAATCTATGTGCCCCTAACTGAGCTGAGTGTAATATGCGTGCTGATAGCCAAATGAGGCTTAAAGCAGCGTACCCCATTTGCACGGAGCTGCGCACCGTGCAAACAAGCTAACCGACGGGCAACGTTGAGCAAGCCGTATCAAAACTGACTTTACACAGACACACCCCTCAGCATGTTTAGACAGTCATGAAAATAAAAAGCAGTGGCCAGGTTCGAACCCGGGATACTATACACCATAGTCAAGGTACAAAACCACTAAGCCATGACAGCAGTACCTAGAAATGTAATAATAGCTAATATATAGGAATGAATACAAACTACAGCATGACAATGCAGGTTTACTGAAGTTGATACAATTCCAAAATGGCCAATCACAGATATGTGCGGGAAAAACGGACTATATAAGCCCCATAGGCGGGAATACACAACATAAACGATTGTAAAACTGACCTGCAGGCAGAATGACAGGAGTAGGAGAGGATAGTTGCTTCCGAGCACAGAGGTGGGGTGTTGAGGAGTCCAGGTACATGGTCTGGCTCCTAGTCCATAATCATGAGGCCCAACTCATGCAGGGCCAGGTCCTCTGGGGAGCATACAGGGCCGAGGCGTGGGACCGGTTGGCTCATGATCTCACCACTGCCACAGGGATTCCAAGGACTGGTGAGCAGGTCTGTCACCACCATGCAGACCTGAAGAGATGCAAGCAGGACCAACTGAACCTTTGGATCCAGGAGGCCCGGCAAATACCCAACGCCCCACTACTGAGTAAGTAACATTTAATTATGTATGTAAGAAATTAAACTAGCTGATATTATGGAGATGTGTATTCCAATATTACTTAATTTATATTACAGCTGCAGGTGTCCGTTCTGTGAACCGCAGAGCCTATGGCGATAGGCTGGTGCGGTTGCGCCACCAGGCAGGTCAGTAATCCACTACCAGTAACCGTAAAGAAATATAAAAGTATGACAGTCAGCAAAAGAGTGCAGTGTAGTCAGTAAGGAATACAATCTGCAAGTAACAGTGTGAAAGTGTCTACAAGTCTTGCTTGATTACAAAAGTGTATTTCAGCCTGTAAGTTAAACTGAAAAATGAAACTGACAAATATTCTGAAATAAAAATGCCCTACCTATAAGAAAATAGTACACAACCTGCAGCAGGCTGAGAAGTATAGCTGCAGAAGATGATGAAATCACATGTGTGAAATATATCCCTGTGGAAATACTGAAACATGACAGAAGTGAGACTGCTGGAAAGGATTGTAATAACTACAGGTAAAACATGTCAATAAAGCCTAGAAGTAAGTACCATCCTGAATAGTAAAATGAAAGCAAGTGAGAGAGTGTGAGAAAGTGTCATGAATCCAGCAATACAGTAGTAATAACCCCTGAATAAAGTATACTGCAGTCAAGACAGAATGAAATGCATGTGAGATTCCAAACCAAACAGCGAAATCTGTTCAAAGTGTTGCTGCATGTGGAATGTGTATCCCAAAATCTGGATATGTTGCTCTCAGTCTGAAATATGCAGATAGGATGATTGTCTGATATACCAAACATGCACACTTGTCTACAGCTATATAAAGCAAATGTAGCAAGATGATGTAGCTGAACAAAGCTAGATATGAATGTGTATGAAGAACACTGAAATGTATATTGATGTTTCAGCAACAGTCCTATCACCAAGTTGAAATACTTATCATATAGGAAACTGTAGTTAGAACAGTAGTGTGTATATAACTGTAGCTATTAGAAATATATAGCATATGCATTGTTATTCGAAGGTGTTAATATTACTTTCTTTACCCCACCCTATAACCACATATAACCCATTCCATGTGGAAATGGTATGTGCAATCACAATTAACACCACGTTTGTCCTGTTGGGTCACATATATCTGCATGTCCGTTGATGCATCTGCCCTGTTGCCATCAATTAACCCTGCATGTTGTTGGACTGTGTATTTCTGTTCAAATTATGCATGTGTTATGCACGCTGTTCAGTGGTGTGAATATGTGGGTGTTTGGTTAATGGGAATACTAATGCATGCTGTTACAACTAATTGTGAATGGTATTATATGTCACTAACCCAAACTGTCATGACATAATGCAAAACATAGGATGACAGGGAAGGCGGGTTCCAGCGGACCCACCTCTCCCACCTCAGCTGGCGAGTGCACCTGGCACTAGTGCCGAGTCCGGACCCTCCTCCGGTGGCCCTGTGCCACCTGTGGGTGGAAGCGCTGCAGGGGATGGGGCTCGCCCCCCCTCTGCAATTGTGGCCGGAGGAGAACCACCACTCACCCTCCGTAGCGTCCGGACTGTGGTGCGTAGGGAGATTTGGGACTCTGTTCTCAAGCCCCTACACCAGCTCGAGGCATGGGTGGCGCAACTAACGGGCATGCCTGTTGCCCCGCCTACACAGCCCCGAGCACAGCCCCGTCCTGGGCAGTGAAGGAACAGTGGCAACTGCCTATGGGTGGGGATATCAGTTCCACTGTTGCCATCTGTGGGCTCATGGGCTCTGGATATCCAAACCTCCGTCCCCGTCAATTGTGTAACCCCCCACACGTGTCATACACCGCCCCTGTATGCGTCTTGTTTGTCTTGTCTGTTCACCTACCCAACCTACCTCCCCAGCTGTACCGACTTCCTTCACCTGACATACCACTCTCACCTGAAAAAAAAAAGGGCACTCTGTACCCACAAAAAAATTACGCCCCATACATAGCTGCCCATTTTGCACACATGTCTGCTGGACATGGAACCTATTAATTACAATTGGCTGTACAACAAGTATTATTGTTGTCCTGACACCTCTCTCAGGGGTGGAAGGTTTCA
Source organism: Protopterus annectens (assembly GCF_019279795.1). Classification (NCBI taxonomy): domain Eukaryota; kingdom Metazoa; phylum Chordata; order Ceratodontiformes; family Protopteridae; genus Protopterus; species Protopterus annectens. The sequence continues at coordinate 1,311,910,659 of NC_056744.1, read as the reverse complement.
AATGTCACACCAAATTACATACATATGCACAGCTGTTGCTGATGAAGAAATGGGCAGCTATGGGCCTTACCTACATCCCTCCTGCACATCCCAAGCTTGTTTCCCTACTGTCTTACCCTCTTTGTGACCCCTTTTTCACCACTTTCCTGTCTCCCCATTTTCTTTTCTTTCAAAGAAAATAGCGCGGGTGTGTGCCAGAGTAAGCACCGTTAAGTGGTTGTAAGTGGGTGTGCGCTTGTGTGCGCGGAGCTAACCGCCAGTGCATGCGTGAGCTCAGCAAACCAGCGCTAACCCAGTTACAACTGCTTAAAAGTGCCTTAGTCACTTTGATTGACAGGTCCTGTACTCAGTTCAAAAGCAAAATAAAGTCCCACTGTCAGTCCCAAACCCAGGACCTTGGAAACACTAGTCTGTACGACCTACCACTAAGCCATGACTCTCATACAAAAACATTGTGCTAAAATAAATATAACATGTAATAGTAGGGATGAATGCAAAGGGAATATAGGATGTGTAGTACACAAAGCATGTCATTTAAAATTACTGTCAAAACTACTGTATTTCCATAATAGTAGTGTGTGAACAGAAACAGCCATGCTAGTTGGCAGCTTGTAGATAATAAGGTCAGTTAAAGTACATAGATATATGTATGCATAAATATATATATATATATATATATATATATATATATATATATATATATATATATATATATATATATAGCTGTAGGAGTCAGTGTGCATACACACTTGCTACAGGGAACATGAGAGAGGAATGGAGAATTGTGAATATACAACACAGCCTGAAGCATGAGAGAGATACTAACCTTTACACTCCCAGAACACTGTCCACAGCATACCAGCATGGCCCCCGCCCTCGCAATCTGAAAGGGCAACGCCTATCCCACATACCCTTTTATAGCACTGACCTGAAATCACAGTGAGAACTGCAATCAGTACACAACTGGCTGTATGCAATTAGCAAATGCTGGCTTACAATTGGTGCAGAGGCCATCACATGGACCTATGCAGATACCTACAAAAGCATCCAGTGCTAACACTCCCCACATGCAATACATTCATTGCACTGTCTGTAAGCAGACAGAGGGAGAGCAAGAAGTGAGAGAGAGAGAGAGAGCAAAAAAAAAAAAAAAAACAAATCAGACACTGTGACTCTGTCACCAGAAGCTGTCAGCACCGACAGTAGCAGCAGCAAGCAGAAGCTGTGGTAATGCAACCAGCTGTGACAAACAGAGGTAATACAAAGTAGCAGGTTAATAGTGTGCATGCTGTGAACCCTCCAAATGTGTCATAGGTCTGTATCCATAGGTATGTCCATGTGATATGTTGTGTGTACGTAGTTCCACCAAAAGAGGATGACCATACATCACATGTCAATCAGTCATAGGCCATGATCCTGGCAGCATTTGTCTGTGCGTTGGCCCAGCAATGGCTGTAGTGACTGCTTTGAAAGGTCAGCCAGGTTCAAAAGTCAGGATCAGCCCATCCCAAAGGCACACTGGCTGGGAACAAGTGTCTGCAGGTACCCAATGTCACTGCATATGCATCCCATACTGCATAATTCCATAGATTAGCAGACCAGGCCTGTTATGCATATGATGTGGTAATTCCCATGGTCAGTCGAGGTGCCCCCTTAGTGGTGTGGGACCACTGTTGCTGTATGCCACTGTCCAGGTACATATCCTGTAGTACGGCCAAGATAAACTATCAGTATTATATGCGGTTGTATGTCCTCTCGGAGTGCCAGTAGCACACATCCAGGGGTACCACGAGGTCACAGTGATGCTGTGTGTTCTCCTCTGCTGAGGGTGGCCCTCACCTGGACATGTGAGATGATAGGGAGGTTACATCCAGCTGGGATAAATATTTTAAAGGTGGGGGAGAAGGAGGGGGGATACGTGCACCGAATATGTCTGCAAGATTGTTGCCAATATCCGTGTGTTTGGTGAATGTTAAGTAGGTGTGGGTTAACACAGAGCATATCTGAGGCATGTGGTCCATATGTGTAACATAACTGAAGAAGGCCTTGTGGTCATCTATAGTGTTTGTGTCCATTTCCCTCCCAGAGTAGGCCGTGGCCGTTGTTATGATGGACCGTAGCGTAGTACCAGTGCTGACCACAGATGCCTTCCCATAATGTGAATGTGCTCTGTCCTGCAGTAGCCTCCTGCTATTGTTATACAATCTGCCTCTGTCTGGGGTCCGCCGGACAGGATGCTTAACCTTTGTGCATAGGGTCTGGGTTAGACATGTGTGTGCAAGTTCCATGCAATCCGTGGCATGTCCTTGGTAAGCATTTGCAAAGGGGTCAGCAGTGTGGCTTGTGGCTTCCACTGGCCCAGTGTGCTGCATGGATACCATCTCAGTCCCAGCAAGTGAATAACTGTCTAATCACATATATATCAAAGTAGTCCACTGTGCTGGTGGTGGTGGTGGGATATGTATATCCAGGCCGAGTAACGTCTGTCCACATCACAGTAGTGGATGGTGTCCCACATACAGTACCTTGGGATGAACCCCCAGAGTGAGGTTGTGCATTGCACCTGTCAGTGTGTGCTGACCGATGGGGCATGCTACTATGTTGTGTGGAATGTGGCAGGTATTGTTGCACAGGTGTTGGCTGAGCACTGATATCTGGCCATGTACCTGTGTATCCACCATGACACACACACATGCAACATATGGGAGTAGTAGTATATCACTACACATGAGTATCATGTATAGTATGTGTGCCATATATTGCTGACATGGTCTGCTGATATCCTGTCTGTGTTCTCTTCCAGGGAGATGGCGCGACAGCGTAACCCCGCCTACTCTGTGGTGGAAGATGAGGAGATCCACCAGAGCCTGGTGCGAGAGTATGACATCCTGTTTTCCCGCACCAGTCAGAATCAGCAGGAGAGGGCCGCACTGTGGCAAGACCTTGTCCATAGGGTAAATGATATTGGCACGCATAACAGGACATATGAGCAGGTACGACATCACTGCAGTGATTTAATCCGAAGTGTCCGGCAGCATGCATCAGATATCCACAGGCAACAGGTCGCCACAGGAGATGGGGTGGCCACACATCCCCCCCTCACCAGACTGGAGGGGCTACTCCTAAGTGTTGTGGGTCCAGCCCCGTAACACCAACAGCAGTACACCTGCATTATGATGGAGGCTGGTTCCACACAGCAGCATGACATGGAGCGCGCAGGTAATATGCCATATGTACACCTGACTGTTCTGTACACTGTATCATATGCAATATCAATGGCACAGTTGTGCCCACTGACATTAATCTCATAATTTCTGCAGGTCCCTCCAGGGTTACAGCAAGACAGGCCATCCATGCTGGTGAGTGTGTTTAACATAACCTATAATAGTCCTGATAATGCTAGTAACAGTAGTGTAACTCAGTAGTGCTCTGTGTGTATACTGTGGGGTGTGCATGTGTGCATGTGTGCAGGTGTGCCTGTGCCCATGTGTGCATGTGTGCATGTGTGCATGTGTGCAGGTGTGCCTGTGTCCACGTGTGCATCTGTGCATGTGTGCCTGTGTCCACATGTGCATGTGTGCATGTGTGCCTCTGTCCACGTGTGCATGTGTGCATGTGTGTATGTGTACACGTGGCCACGTGTGCATGTGTGCATGTGCCCATGTGTGCATGTGACCACGTGTGCATGTGTGCATGTGTGCATATGTCCATGTGTGCATGTGTCCACATGTGCATGTGTGCATGTGTCCACGTGTGCATGTGTCCACATGTGCATGTCTGCATGTGTGCATGTGTGCATGTGTGCCTGTGTGCATGTGTGCCTGTGTGCATGTGTCCATGTGTGCATGTGTGCATGTGTGTATAAGTGCATCACTGGTAACAATGTCTGGAGACTGTAAACTGTGTTTCCTGTCTTCATCCCACAGGTTCTGGGGCTGCTCTGGTGACCTGCAGCAGGGAACCTGAATCCTGTGCCACGGCTACTGGTAATGATGATATTTGTGTAATGGTACAGGAAGGTGTGTCAGGGTCTGCCATTGGTCAGCCAATTGACAGTACACAGCTGTAACCCCATCATTGCGCACGGTCATCCTGCCTGTACATCCTTTGTCACCATTGTCCCTAGGTGATGGACAGGATACAGTGGGCATAGACCAGGGTAATGTGGTACCTGTGGCACATGCATCCCACACAGCAGCCATGGGCAGAGTCCTCCAATGGTACCACACAGACAGTTGCCCATGGGTTCCCGTGGAAGCATCCATGGGGGTACTGCCTCTAGCCGACGTGCCCAAAGAGGTCTGTCAACCTCAGCTATGTTTCGGACTGTCATGCAGGCACAGTCACGTATGGAAAGGTACACCAGACAGGGTCTGAGGGAGCTGAGAGCATGTCGCACAGCCATGACAGACAGTATGCGTGACATTGCGGATGCTATCCGTAACTTCACCGATGTCATAGACAGACATTGTGGGGACATATTACAGCAGTTCTACAACCAGATGTCCATGAGCCAGGGCAATGGTGGGCGTTTACAGCATCGACGTTGCCGTATGCCGGCAGCAGCAGAAGCTGGCAATCGGCGCGGACGACAACAGGCTCGCGCACGCCCCCATAGTGCCAGCAGCAGCCCCAGCAATGCTGGGTCTGTGCTGTCATCGGAACGCCCCAGGAGACCACGTGCACGTGGCTCTGGACAGTCCCAACAAGGACTTGTGTCCAGTCAACACACTCCCACTTCTGATGACAGTACCCAGTCTGGCTTTGTACTGGATACGGTCCGTAGCACCCCTGCCAGGCACAGGTACCGTGTCTATGCACACAGACACTGATTTGTATGGCCTGCGAGGTGCAGTCTGTGGCTGTCCACAAACCCCTATATATGGCAGCCATGAGGTGGAACTGTGTGCGTGCATACACACATGCAAAATGTTAACACCTAGGGCAACCACATACATGCACACACTGCACCAACACTGTCCCACCCTGTACTGCTGCCCCTCACCAACACACATACACACACACATGTCAATTGGTGGTATCAGTGGCTGACTCAGGCATACCTAATCCACACCCTGTGCATATGATGACACTGTGCCACCTCCTGCAATCTCCAACATCATTGCGGGAACAGGTAAACACGTTGCTGATGCACAGGGTGACTACATAGAAGTGTATTAGTAGTATCATGTTGGTAACAGTACAGTGTGCTGCTATGACTGTGTGTTTATCCCAGCATGCCTGCTGCAGTAACTGTATGAATGTCCTGAATTGTTATCTGCACCCATAGTACATACCAAAGTATAACAGCTGCACATAATTGCATGCTGGTGGTAAGGTTGTCAACAGATAGCCGCATACATGGGTAGCACAAGGGGAAAGCTAACGCAAGTAGTGATATGCAATGGTGGACATGTACAGTAATGGTGTCAAGTTGCCCACAACGACTATGCCATGTGGATGTTCACGCAAGTAGATATGTGTGCAGTACCAATGACATAATATCGGTTCTACCATGGGCATCTGCGCTGCGTATTCCTGGGTACATGTTGATAGTGCCTACATATTTGCATTGTTACTTACTGTTATTGTTACCCCTTCTTTGTTGTATAATGCACTACTTCCAGCCCTGTTTACTGTAGCTTTGTTTGCATGCATGTTCGCTTGGGGTCCCCTGGAACACTGCTTACACCTGCAATGTAGAGTTACAGTGCTTCTGTAGACTTCCAGTGACATCTGCATAGCGTACGATACGTATGTCAACATTACACATGACAGAACGTCACTGTCTGTCCTGTACACATGTACATTGCCTGTAACACATTGCACACGTCTTACCTGGCATTTACCCACATGTGCAGTCATATATGTCAGTGCTATGAAACAGTAGCGGTACACCCACACATACACACCTTCAGTATGTTGTTCCCCATTGGCCCTATGTGTTGGTACTCACCATGGCAATCACACTACTAGGGTAGCATGTGCAAAGGTAATCTGTGAATCACCTCTATGGTCCAGTTGTGGTTTATGTGAGTCATGTGTCATTGTCACAGCTGCCACATGTATGCAGTCAGCCATCACCCTTGGCCAGGAACGTACAACACATGTGTGGGATGCCACCATACAGTCAATCTGGGGACTGGTCTCTCTGAACCCAGTAATGCCATACCTGTCAGGTGGCATGTCATATATACTATGTCCTGGACAAACGTCAACCCCAATCCCTGCTGCTACTATTGATAATACCCCTGAAGATGTCTGTGATAGTTTTGACCAGTTCTTTACTGAGACATTTCAGGCCCTAGCTAGCCATCTACCTCCTAGCTCCCCTGGTCCTGAAAGTAGCACCCCTAGAAAACTACTTGCGTCCAGCTGCCAACCAGTCACCACTTCACTTCTCCGTACCTTGATTGTAACAGTGAAACCCACTACACTTTCTACTGATCAACTCCCTGCCGAGTACCTATCATAACCAGATGATTCTATTGCTTACCCCGTCTCAAAGGTAATCAAAGGAACCATGTTAGAATCTACCTTTCCCACCATCTGGAAGATGTCATATGTAATCCCACTTCACAAAGGAGGCAGCTCTACTGAAGTCTCCAATTATAGGCCAATAGCTGTACTCTCTCCACTTGCAAAGATTATGGAAACTTTCATCACAGACAAGTCATGCACCACCTAATCCAAACTCGCATTATGGCAGACACTCAGCATGCCTTACGTCCTCATCACAGCACTACGTCAGGCCTCCTAGCCTTTACTAACACCATAAGCCATACTTGCAACAATAATTATATATCTGCAGCCCTCTTTTTGGATATTTCAAAGGCATACGATATGGTTGATCACCAACTTGTACTCCACACCCTGCAAAGACTGTCTAGATACAGGAGCCTTTCAATGGTTTCAAATCCAACCTGCATGGTCGACAGCAGGCTGGCCTCTGGCAGAACAAACTCTCTAACCTTCTACCTAACACCCTCAGAGTACCACAAGGCTCTATACTAGGGCCCTTGCTGTTCTCCATCATCATTAACGACCGTTATACTGTCATCCCAAAAGTCAGCTGTATCCAATATGCTGAATACTCTACTCTGATCTGCTCAGCCACATCTCCAGTAGAGTTATGGTCAGCTACCCAGACCACCTTTAATACAATAGCAAACTGGCTTTCTGAACATCGTCTGAGCCTAAATCCCAATCAAACTAAACTGCTGTTATCTCACCAACACGTAGGTCTACCACTTTCACCGTTACCATAACATCAACTGATGGCACAATAATCTCCCCTGACCCATCTCCGAAACTATTAGGTGTCATCATAGACAATAATCTCAAATGTGACATACATGTTAACCAGATTATCAAAGCCATCAATAGAAAACTAGGGTCACTTTACAGAATTAAAGCCTTCCTAGCCCCTCCAGCTAAAGGTGCCATAGCTCGCTCACACCTTGTTTCAACCCTTCTGTATGCATCCCCTCTACTCCCGAATATGAACAAGACTGTCCTTAACAAACACTCAATTTGCTACAACCACATTGCCAGGTTTGCCACTGGGCTGCCTTTTAGGACACATCATTACATCAATCTAAATCAGCTTGGTTGGCTTGCAATACCCAGCCTAATACAGTATAACCAACTGATTATGGCCTATAAAATCCTCTATAATCCAGACAATACTCCTGCACTTCAAATATTATCACCCCCTATAACAATCCTAGACCGCTTCGATCTTCTAACAAAGTACTACTTCAGACTAGCAAGTTTAATAACACAGCCGGTGATTATCTCTTTGCAAACCCTACTGTCCACCTTAGGTCAATTTAACAGTAGACTCAAACAACATTTGTCACTTAACTGGCTATGTCAATGTATCAAGCCTGGCTAACTCGAATATGTAAATTCTGTGAACCACTTTACTGTGTAATTTTAATTTAATCCTGACGTGCTCAGGTCTAACATTAACCTGTGGAACATGTCTGCCTTGCTTACTTATGTAATCTCTGTAAATAATCTGTTTGTAATATGTAATGCTAGTATTATGTAATGCTGTATCTGCTACCTTCGTAGCTTGTCTCCACAGGCCTCCCCTGGAAATGGACATGCATCCAGTCGGGCTATCCTAGTCAACAAATGTAGAATAAATAGATATATCAATACAATATATTACAGTGACGACAATACCAGTCAGACATCGACACACACTGACAGCATGCTGAACACACTGGGGCATACGTGGGGACTCAGAATAGCAGCCTGCCTGGGCATCACACACCTCTGCAGCTGGCACACAGGCATATGTTCCATCGGAACAGAGCACATGCCACACATGGCACGCACATCCCCTGTGCCACACACTCACAGCCTGTAGGGCTACACAACACACCTGCTACAGACGTGTCAGGTACCTGTCTTGTGTGCTGCACTGGGGTCCCGCTCAACAGGCTGTATCTGGTGAAAGTCACAGTGATATGACTCAGGGGCACTATGGTCCTCCACAGCACACATGCATACAGGTCAGTCAGAGGCATGAACAGATATGACTCACTCATTGACCATGCCAGTGTGGTTGCCTGAGACACCTCCCTGGACTACATGATAGGGAACATAGAATGGATCTCTCAGCATGTGGCACAGGCCAGTATGAGCCTGATGTTGGTTGCCAACATACCCTCACCAGGTATTCTACCACTATATGTGGGAAGGGTGTTGTATGTCTACATTATGCTCAGTCTCCACTGTCATTCATAGGGTATCCACTGGCTGTCAACGTGTGCTTACATGCTAGGGAAGCCACAATGATGTGCACGGGTCATCTTGCACGTGACACCCATGGCCCGATGTATAATGGCAAAGCTCCTTGGTACACACATACTGCCTTATGCTGCAGGACATGGTTTACATAGCGACCTCCATGGATTTCACACAGGTTAGGACACTAACAGTGCTGCTACACAACAACAGCAGTGTACACCAGAAGATGCATGCACCAGACACTGCCCTCAGCACGGTGAACTGCAATGTCTGTACAGTACCAGATTCATGATTCATGGCTCACAGGTGTTACCCATCACTGACAGGTTATGCCCCATACCATGCCTGTCGTCCCCTACACATGTAACACACATGGATAGGGGGGTGGTATCCCAAGGTAACACAGATACACACACCTCCAGGTTGTTGGCACAGCACAAACCATCAGAGCCTACTCATGTGCAGCTGACAGTGTGTCGGACTGCCATCTGGTTCATAGCCTGGCACACACAACCCTCACATACACAAGAAGACCACCTATCCTCCATAACAACACCGGCAATATGACAGTCTCATGAACTGTGTTTATAAGGCCGTACTGCATCCAGCCAAACATTGTGTGTGAGCATTACTGTAGCTACAACACACTAGTTGAACAGTTCACAGCATGTGGTCACCGAATTGCAGTGGAATGACATGTTACCACTACCACAACAGGTGGGAACATGCAGCACCTGTACATCGACTACATGTACACTATATGGCCCAGACCAGATGTGTATCTCTTGCTGTAGGTGTTTCACCATAGACACCCACACTGTATAGGGACATACCACGTGTGGACCCTGCACAGTAAGACACAGTCATATTGGTATACATTGCAAATACCATTTATCCACATGAAGCATGTGTCAGACATGGTAACTATTGCAGGTCACAGGTATTTATCTGTATGTGTCACACACATACATCATGTGTGCAATACCATTGCTGGTTTAGGCAATGGCATGCATTGTTATGTACAAACACCCACACAAGGTCATACTGTGTGACACAACCACACGTGACAGTTGTGGGTTACCAAAACATACCTATCTGTACTCTGACAATGGTAATAGACACAGTAGCAGAGCACACTATTGGCATTACTAGCCAACTAGCCCTGTTTGGCTGTGCTGATAGTGTGGTGACATCCCCTGTGTTTACTGGGGGAGTATGCAGCATCTGGTGTATTGCAGTATTTGCCAAAAGGATCTGTTCTCTCACACTTGCATTTGCACACACCCTACTACCCCCACACACATGCACACTTGCAGGATTCATTCCCCTACCTAACTAAGTCATGACACGTGAGGAAAGACGCATTAGCAAAGTGCACTATTCGGTTTACTAGATAGTTTCTCTTCTCTGGCTATACTTATAGGGTGCTGACAACATCAGTATTTTGAAAGGGTAATGTGCATCAGGTAGTGTGATCTCCTGATTGCCAAAACTAACATGTTTTTCATACGGAAATGCACACACACAAACTCCCCACATCCAAGCGCACACACATGCCATTTACAGGTTTCAAACTCCTACATAACTACATTACAATACTCAGGAGAAACGCATCAGCAGAGTGTGCTATTCACATTACTGGGAGGCTTCCTTTCTCCTGCTGTCCTTATAGGGTGCTGACATCATCTGTGTTTAGAAAGGGGAGTGTGCATCCTGTAGTGTGCTCTCCCAGTTGCCAAAAGAGACATTTTCCCCACACATAATTGCACACCCACAGTAACCCCCCCTCATCCAAACACACACACTTGCAGGATTTAAACCACTACCTAATTATGTTATGACACTCAAGATGGACACATTAGCAGAGCGTGCTATTTGCATTACTGGGAGGTTTCCCTTCTCCTGCTGTACTTATAGGATGCTGACATCATCTGTGTTTAGAAAGGGGAGTGTGCATCCTGTAGTGTGTTCCCCAGTTGCCAAAAGGGACATTTCCCTCATACATATTTGCACACACACAGTAACCCCCTTCACCCAAACACACACACTTGCAGGATTCAAACCACTACCTAACTATATTATGACACTTGAGGTGGACGCAATAGCGGAGCACGCTACTCGCATTACTGGGAGGCTTTTTTTCTCCTGCTGTACTTATAGGGTGCTGACATCATCTGTGTTTAGAAAGGGGAGTGTGCATCCTGTAGTGTGTTCTCCCAGTTGCCAAAAGGGACATTTCCCTCACACATATTTGCACACACACACACACAGTAACCCCACTCATCCAAACACACACACTTGCTATTTGCGGGATTCAAACCACTACCTAACTATGTTATGACACTCGAGATAGACGCATTAGCAGAGCACGCTATTCGCATTACTGGGAGGCTTCCCTTCTCCTGCTGTACTTATAGGGTGCTGACATCATCTGTGTTTAGAAAGGGGAGTGTGCATCCTGTAGTGTGTTCTCCCAGTTGCCAAAAGAGACATTTTCCCCACACATATTTGCACACCCACAGTAACCCCCCCCCTCATCCAAACACACACACTTGCCATTTGCAGGATTTAAACCACTACCTAACTATGTTATGACACTCCGGACGCATTAGCAGAGCGCGCTATTTGCATTACTGGGAGGTTTCCCTTCTCCTGCTGTACTTATAGGATGCTGACATCATCTGTGTTTAGAAAGGGGAGTGTGCATCCTGTAGTGTGTTCCCCAGTTGCCAAAAGGGACATTTCCCTCATACATATTTGCACACACACAGTAACCCCCTTCACCCAAACACACACACTTGCAGGATTCAAACCACTACCTAACTATATTATGACACTTGAGGTGGACGCATTAGCGGAGCGCGCTACTCGCATTACTGGGAGGCTTTTTTTCTCCAGCTGTACTTATAGGGTGCTGACATCATCTGTGTTTAGAAAGGGGAGTGTGCATCCTGTAGTGTGTTCTCCCAGTTGCCAAAAGGGACATTTCCCTCACGCATATTTGCACACACACACACACACAGTAACCCCACTCATCCAAACACACACACTTGTTATTTGCGGGATTCAAACCACTACCTAACTATGTTATGACACTCGAGATGGACGCATTAGCAGAGCACGCTATTCGCATTACTGGGAGGCTTCTCTTCTCCTGCTGTACTTATAGGGTGCTGACATCATCTGTGTTTAGAAAGGGGAGTGTGCATCCTGTAGTGTGTTCTCCCAGTTGCCAAAAGAGACATTTTCCCCACACATATTGGCACACCCACAGTAACCCCCCATCATCCAAACACACACACTTGCCATTTGCAGGATTTAAACCACTACCTAACTATGTTATGACACTCGAGACGGACGCATTAGCAGAGCGTGCTATTTGCATTACTGGGAGGTTTCCCTTCTCCTGCTGTACTTATAGGATGCTGACATCATCTGTGTTTAGAAAGGGGAGTGTGCATCCTGTAGTGTGTTCCCCAGTTGCCAAAAGGGACATTTCCCTCATACATATTTGCACACACACAGTGACCCCCTTCACCCAAACACACACACTTGCAGGATTCAAACCACTACCTAACTATATTATGACACTTGAGGTGGACGCATTAGTGGAGCGCACTACTCGCATTACTGGGAGGCTTTTTTTCTCCTGCTGTACTTATAGGGTGCTGACATCATCTGTGTTTAGAAAGGGGAGTGTGCATCCTGTAGTGTGTTCTCCCAGTTGCCAAAAGGGACATTTCCCTCACACACAGTAACCTCCCTCATTCAAACACAACCACTTGCAGGATTCAAACCACTATCTATGTTATGACACTTGAGACGGATGCATTAGCAGAGCGCGCTATTCGTATTATTGGGAGGCTTTTCTTCTCCTGCTTTACTTATAGGGTGCTGACATCATCTGTGTTTAGATAGGGGAGTGTGCATCCTGTAGTGTGTTCTCCCAGTTGCCAAAAGGGACATTTCCCTCACACACACTAATCCCCCTCATCCAAACACACACACACTTGCCATTTGCAGGATTCAAACCACTATCTAACTATGTTATGACACTTGAGACGGACGCATTAGTAGCGGAGCGCACTATTCGCATTACTGGGAGGTTTCCCTTCTCCTGCTGTACTTATAGGGTGCTGACATCATCTGTGTTTAGATAGGGGAGTGTGCATCCTGTAGTGTGTTTTCCCAGTTGCCAAAAGGGACATTTCCCTCTCACAGCCTTTCACACACACAAAACCCACTCATACACACATACACACACACACAGAGCATTTGCAGGATTCGAACCCCTACCTAATTTTATTATGACACCGGAGGGAGACGCATTAGCAGAGCACACTATCTAAATTACTGGGCATTTGTTCTGCGCCTGTAGTATTTCTAGGGTGCTGACATCTTTATTTCCACAGAAGTATGTAGATGTAGTACTACCTGTCAGGTGGGGGATAGCATATATATGCATTTGCAGCCACCTACGTCAGGGTCAGATATGCACATCGCACTGGCAGGTTATGTTCTATACCATGCTTTGGGACCACAGGACCTGTAACACACAACACAACCAGTCCAGAACACCACACCCACATCCAGGACACACACTTAGCTTCCTGGGAACAGTGCCAGGATATGCAGGTATTCACATACACCATTCCAGTTGTTAACATCAGGTACAAGCATATTGTGTGTGAGAACTACTCAGGCCTCTACCACTTTACCCTACATCCACTACAATTTGTGGGTCCATGTGCTATGGCAGAACCACACACCACAGCCACATGGGTGAATACATATTGCACCTGTCCATCTGCAATGTGGGTACTCACTGTTCCACACCAGAGGTAGACCACCATTGTTGATATCTGACCATGACCACCTTTCCCTGGACATCCATATCTCATCTCCACCCCTAGGCAAGGTTGTCACTGCACACAAACTGTGTTTAGCACAAGCAGACTCTACACTTGTGTAGACTGGGGTGGATGACTTCAGGGGACCCATGCTGGAGGACTATACTGGCCACTCAGCATAATCCTTGACACTTACATCCTATGAGCATGTGTACAGTTTGCATTGGTCATGATAACCCACATATACCCATGACTGCTCCACAACAAGACACCTGTCAGCTGTACACCGGCCATATATGTGCCGTTCGACAGACAGTGTGACCTAATACATTGCAGAGCTGTGGCCCACAGAGGGAGGACATCTGTGGACAGTTCCAGCACGGCACTTCATTCACACATACTCATTACAACACAGTGTTGACAGTGTAATCATCCAGAGAATGCAGATAGGGCTCCCCTCAGTCTGTTATTGATGGACACCTACTGTCAGAGATCCTCGGCAATCATCTCACAGCACACACCGACAACATGGCTGTGGCTTAGCACATTCAATCCCTGAGACCTCCACGGTGCCCCTGCTTGACAGAGGCACAGCTCACTAGCCTCACATGTTGCCTTCTGTGACCTACTTTACAGTGGCACGGTAGCCTACTATCCTGGGGATGCAGATGCCAAGCACACTCTGGCTGAGCTGTCATTCCCTGGGGCAGGAAGCCTAGTATTGACCTCTACACCCATATGTTCAATTGTCGGATGCACAATATTTGTTGTGCTGTTCTACTGTTTGCAGGTCTTTATTGCCATAGCATTCCCTGTTCCTATGACCAACTTGTGTATCTGTGGCAGATGTTTGCATATGACCGCGATCCACTATATCACTTATGTCTCTGTGGTCATTTACTGTGTGCACTGGGCTGATTGCTGTGTTGTGGTTGGTTCCTGGAATGACACGTACAAATACCAGATATGTGTGGCCAACTGCTACACGGAGATATGGCCTAAAAGTGTGTGAGCATGCCCAGTTCAGCCTTTCCATGGCATGTTGTCTGACATATGCCAAATTTATCAAAGTGTGTGAGCATGCCCAGTGTGAGCTTTCCATATGTTGCACTCTGAAGTCCAACACATATTTGGGTGTGTGTGACCTTCGACATTATCGCACGTTTATGATTGTGTGCTGGGTGTCATGTTGTGTACTAACTGGCCTACTGCTTCATGTCAGCCACAACAGGGATTATACTGTGCCTGCAGGAATTGCATGGGATACTTTGCAGACAGTTCTCAACATACTTTCATAATGACCTAACACTGTAGTACCGTATAGTGTACTGGTTCAGTACTTTCACTGTAGTGGACAGTATCCTGGGCTTTAGTCCTATCTCTGCTTGACATCTTCATAGTGAGCACAACAGACTGTGTAGGGGCCAGTTGTGCACATATGACCATGTTGCAATATGTTCAGATATGGACTACCTACACCAGGCTCGTCCAACATTGCTAGTGTATTCCACAACATGGGTGGACATTGGCAAACACTAGCGATGTTCCGTAGGCCATTTCTGATGGTAGTCACAGGGTGTGTTTGTCCTTCGACACACATTGTAACTGGAGTTTGCCATTACATATGTCATGGTTGGTATACTGTGCCTCTGTCTACCTCTGACATAACAGTGATACCCAGGGTAGCCTACCATCTCCCATACACTCATCAGGATGCCTCTTGAGGGGTGTCGATATGTGGCACTCTGGCTGACCTGTACCAGGAGTTTACTGAAGTGTGGGGGTACCTTTTGTGTTATGGCTCATTCTGTACAGCTTGTCCTATGTATGTCAGTGCTGGGGTTCAGGTCTCTCATGTGCATAGCTCACTGCCATTCAGATTGTACAAGGTGCAACATGTTCATTCATTCCAGGTTGGACATGGCTTCATACATCAGGCACAGCTTTCCTGTAGCTGGGAAGGATGGCGGTGTGTGGGGCTGCAGTTTGTTTACTCAGGCAACACATGGCATCTGTTCAGGCTCTTTGCTACCCCTGGTGGGGTACTGTTGTGGACTTTACAGTTGTTGGAGGTGTCTGCTGTGGTATATCCCACAGGGGCTATTGTAGTCAGTTGTGATGCTGATGGAGGATGGCTGCAGAGCCAGAGTGAGTTCCCCTTATCTACATCTGCCAGCCTTCATGTTTGGGTGGGTATATGGTACATGTTTCTGCGAACACTACAGACACATGTTTGTCCAGTGCAGGATATTTATCACCTTTTGTACCCAGGTCTCACATTACATGTTAGGTGCCTCATGGGTTAACACCTGTGTGGTAATTTGTGGGCACTTACTGTATATCCACGGTGGTTGTCTATACACAGTCCTGCGATTAGCTTGCTGACATGGCTATGGCTACAGTTTTCTGTTTGTAGGTGGCCCTTTTGTGGGTTGCTTGTGTCAGCTGGGGGTCGGATATGGTGGGCTGTTTGCACTCCTCTGCATACATGCTCAGTCACAGTCCTTCCATGTTGGCCTATACCTATGGGACAAGTATACAGAACGGGGGTGGGGGGGCCAAGACCAGGCCTTGTGGGATGCCACTCATATCCGCTTTGTAGTCTGACATGGATGCAGCATGTCTGACCATGTCAGTTCTGTCCTTGGTCTGCTTTGCAACCCCTCTACTGACATAGGGGTGTATATTTAAGCTGGTGAACATATCCATACTGAACACGTACGGTATTGTCTAGAAGCATGTGCACGGTCCAGCTACGCTGTGTGGACCACATAACCCTCATAAATGACCTTAATGACTGCTTCAAATGGGTCAGACATGTTTAGGGGCCAGTTCTGCAGTTACAACAGCCACAGTGTGTAGGGTCCAGTATCAGTAGGTCCACATTAGCCTTCTGTCTGCGGTACATACTGATCCTTTCCATAGCTGTGCAGGACAAGCTTGTCAGGATCCTGGGGTGGTAGTTTGGAGTATCCATTCAGGCAACACCTTTGTTGTGATGGACCACTGTTGTTGTACACTGCTCTTTGGGTACATATCCTGTGGTTAGGCTGACATTGGCCAGTAGTGTGATTTTGCATTCCATTACTCTTGGGGTCCATGTTGGCCTCAGCACAGGACGCCATCACATACATTTGCTGCTGTGTGTTCTGCTTTGCTGATGATGGCTGTTACCTCAGCATCTGCAATGTCAGGGGACCATCTGCTGGAATAGGTATTTTGCACTCGGGGGGGGGGGTGTTTGCACTGCACCTGACAGGTTGTATGTTAGCAATATGTGTGTGTGTTTGGTATGTTGTTTGTAATATCTGTGTGATTCGGAGCATATCTGTGGATGCCCAACATGGTTCCTACCATCAGTTGGGTAAGCCTTGTGATTATCCTTAGTGTCCTGTACGTGTTGTATCTTCATAGGTTCATGGGTTCATAGTAGGCTAGACACCCTAGGCCATTAGTAAGCCTAGCTAGAGTGTGTCTGTCTTTCGCCACCCCTTGCTATGTTCAATTATGGCCATTTATGAGGTTCTTCACTGTGCCTCTGTCTGGTCGTGCCACAGTGGGGACCCCCAGTATACCTGTACGGTCATCCATCCACTTGGCATTATTCCTGTTGAGGGGTGTCAGTGAGGGGCTCTGCCTACCATGGATTGGGATCCTGTTTCTGGGTGTGGGGAGCCTATGGGTTATGTATCTGTCCCTCCAGCACATCTTATTTCATTATGTGTTGAGGTTGACATCTGTGACTCTCACAGCTCCAATGGCTTTGATTTCCTGTGGTGTAGCATGTCCATTACTCCTGTGTTGGACATGGCCTGGTACAACAGACATACAATGCCTCTGTGTAGGCAGTGTGTGACTGCAGTCAGCTGGGGTGTCTACAGCCAGGCAGCATATAACATATATTTCACACCCTTTATCCTGTTGGTGGGGTAACTATGAGGTCTTCCGAACCGCTGCAGGTGTCACGTATGGTACATCCCATATGAGTCATTGTACTAGATTATGGGTCTGATAAGGGAACAGTACAGCGGCACAGTGACCTCTGTTGATGTTGATGTGAATCCTTTCATGATACGGTGTCCAGTATCAACAGTCTTCATAGCCACATTGGCATTGTGGCTGTCACATGACAGATTAATGTCGACCTGTGTCCCTTGGTCCCTGATGACTCCTTGCATACATAATGGTTTGACACCTATGTGGTACTTTGTGTACCTTGTCTGGTATTTGGTGGGACATCCATACTGTCCAGTGTCTTCGGATGTCTGGGTGGGGTTCTTGTGTGTGAGAGTGTGGTCTGTCGCATGCTACAGACTGTACAGCAGTTTTGACTACAGTTATGTGCACATGGGTGGTGTCCGCTGCTTTGTGCATTGTCAGTTACCTGGCTATATGGGTGCCTGTGCTGTATATGGATACTCCCCCTCCTTTGATGTCTTGATGCAGGTGTTGGGGCCATAACACATGGTATGTGGTATAACCTAGTAGTGCTGGTGTGCTATCACTAGGCCTGCAGCAGGCTTCTGTCACTGGACAGGCATCAATGTTCTCCATAATGGGAAGTGCCTCAGGGGCATGCATATTGCAGTTTACATATCTGGCATTGGTCAGCATTACCCTTATGTTTCCTACCACTTATGTTTTCTAGGGTGGTGGGTAGTCTTTTTGGCCTTGCCTACATGGGCTCTATGGAGGGCAAAGGCCTTATCCAGTATCCAGGCACATGGGTAACAGCTGACAGCCACCCCTGTAACAGCAGCATGGCTTGTCATGCTTGACATCTCAAGCAGACACACATTACACCCTCTTGGACTGACAGCTGTAACTGTGCCAGCTGTTAAACATGAGCATTCTGTGTTTGTACTGTGGCATCCTACTTGGTGAGGGTTGGATGCTGCACACAGCCAGTGTCATCCCGCCTGGGGTACATACTCAGAGGGACCATCCATGTCTCATTTGATGTTGACCAGGGAGGTACATCTCAGGTAATTCACACCAGCATGGACATTGAGTGCATCATATTTATGCTTGCTTTGGGGTGACCTGCGCACTTGTGTTAAGTGGCATTTTGTGGCTACCTACAAGCAGCTTACTCTACCCTTTCCCTTGTTCAGTCTGGTGAGTGGGACAGCTGTGTGTCTGCCTATACAGACACCTATTACGACTGTATCAGGCATGTTGTTTCTCCTTCGGGCCTGTGACTGTTTGGCACACCAGCTTTGCATACTATTCGTTGCATGTGCTATGTTTGAAGGTTGTGGTTGCTTGTGATCTACTTTGGAGGCATCTGTTGGTGTGGTGTGTTTGTAATTAAGGCCTCTGGGAATATTTGTCTGTGTTTATGTGTTTGGTTTACAGTTGTGGTAGGTCTATGTGGGACTGGGTTTGTGGTGTATGTGGTTACCTTCTCCTCCTGACTAGTGTTGACAGTACTGAGTTGTTGGAGCTCGACCTCTGCTTTGGATACATGGATGCATCTATCACATATGTTTGTATTTATTGGGGGGTGTTGTGGTTGTCTGTGTACTTGGTACTGACGTCAAATTGCCTCTGGATTCATAGGTTATACTTGTTGTGGATGGACTTAGTGGATTGTATGTGTGGACATATGTTGTTGCCATACTACTGGTCAGTGATTACTTCCCTTTTTATGTTTGCTCTATCATGTGGTATCTTCCTCATTCTCTTGCATGGTTTGGTAATGGCTGGAGGCCAGCATGCCAGATGCCTGCATGTATGGCATTGTGTGTTGTTGTTATTTGTGATTGCATACTCCAAGCATTCCTGGCTGTGTTCATGGAATGCCTGTATAACATGTTCTGTGGTGTGTCCCATATTCTGCACTTGCACAGGGCCTTTTGTGGATTCAACATCGGTTTTGAGGGCTGCAACCTATACTTTACACATGTTTTTCACTGTTTTATTCTGGCCAGGGACTGGGGTCAGGGTGTGTATATCCAGTGTGCTTACTCTATGGTCTGGTCTTACCAGTGAGGGGTACACTTCTCATCTTGCCATCCAGTACACATGTTGCTGATTATCACATCCAGTATGCTTACCCCTCTTGTGGGAGTAGTACATTGTTCCTGGGATTTTGGTTTATGGAATCTGGGTAATTTTCTCCTACTGTGTTGGTGCTAGTACAATGCTACCGGTGTATGCCTGGGTATTTTCAGTCGAGCAATATAATGTGGTTTGGGGGGCTTGATATATTCATGTATTCCGACATAGGCCAGGTGCTGTTCCTGGTATTCGGACAGTGGTCTGCAGCAGGCTACATACTGCGAGGCAGTTTTAGCCATTGGTATTTGACCATAGTTATTCCATGCTGCTTCTTGTTGTGGTACCAACATGGGGTGTGGTTATCCTTGCCATTTCTTGCTAGTCACCCTCCTTTTGTAGCTTGTTCCATGTTTTGCAGCTGTACAGCACAGTATGAGGTGTGACCTGGTAGTGTTAGGGTGCTGATGTGAGCCTTGCCCAGTTCTCTATTACAGGACTGGTATCTACATTCTCCTTACTGTGTGCGTTTACACTGCACACATCTTGCTGTTTATACATCTGTCATGGGGTAGTATTACATCTAGATTCCTATCCCTTGTAGAACCTATGAGGTTGTGTTTGTGTTTTGAGACTTACATATTCAGGGCATGCTGTGGGTACTGACAGCCTTTGCCAGTATCCATGGGGCATGGCATGATAGGTGCATGCCACCCCTAGCAGGTGGTGCATCATGTCAAACTCCACATATCTTTCCAGCCTGTAACACATTGGCTCCCCTTTGACTGACTGCATTACTTCAGCCAATTATTGTACTTGATCCTCTTGTCTTCATAGTGTGGCATCATGCTTGGTGAGGGTGAGATGTTAGGCAGGGTCTTCATGTTTGCATATACTAGATGGTGTTACATTGCTTAACACATTGCAATCATGCCTCAGGTGGTGCTGCAGGGCTGCCTCTGTCGGATGCACATACTACACTCCCTGTACATGTTTGAGAGCAGGTTGTGTCATGTTAGGCATCCCTGTTACTATATGAGTGAGTCAGAGAGGGGTATCATTCCCAGGGTTCCTACTGAGCCAGTGTATGTGCTATGCATTGCCTCTTTGCCAAGGCCAGGGCATACTGGGCACGCCTCCTTCTGCCTACTGGGGCAGGCTCAGGTTGTTCCTCCTCCGAGTCACGCTCTGCCTGTGATGGCTTTGGCAATGGTGGGGGGCTGTTTGGCCCGGCCCTATGCTGGTCCTGCTGCAGCTGTTTTCGCAAGATCATATTATGTAGCATAGCACATACCATGACAATTTGAGTACATGTAGTTGGTGTGTACTGCAAGGCTCCACCAGATGTGTCCAGACACCAGAACCGTGACTTGAGCAGCCCAAACACACGCTCTATCACATTACGTGTTTGTGTGTGTGCCTCATTATGGCGTTCCTGTTCAGGTGTGTGTGCGTTTCTGATGGGTGTCATCAGCCATGGCTCCAGTGCATAACCTGCATCCCCCACTAGGTGTCCGTGTGGGATGTCCCCATTGGCAAATGTCTGGTACAGCTGTGTCAAATGCCAGATGTGGGAATCGTGATAACTCCCAGGGCAGCCAGCACACACATTCATTATTATGCCCTGGGCATCACACATGACCTGGCAGTTGATGGAGGGGAAGCCCTTGCGGTTAATGTAGGCCCTACCTTGCTCACCAGCTGGTGCTTTGATGCGTATGTGCATGCAGTCTATAGCACCCAGTACCTCAGGGTATTCCACTATTTGCTGGAAGAGACGCATATTGCTGGCCAATACCTCATGGGCATTGGGGAAATATACATGATCACCGACATGTGCTGACATGGCATCCAGGAACTGGTGTAGTACCCTGGAGGCTGATGCCTGTGATATCCCCATCATATCACCAGTTGGTCTCTGGAAGGTACCTGTTGCTAGTATTCTTAGGCCAACACATACCTTGGTTTCCACTGCGATGGGTTCCCCTCTGTTGGTTCTGTGTGTGAGGTGTGTCCTGCACAGCTCAACAATTTGCTGCAGGAGCTCTCTGTCCACTCTATAGCGCTCTACTATCTCCAGCTCATGTAACCCATGGTAGGTGACCCTGGGCCTGTACACTCTTCTCCGTCTCCTCAGTGTGGGTTGTCTGGCACCATCTGCATTGTCACCACCCTCAGCAAGTCGCCTATGTCTCATTATGACAGCTATGGCAGCCCCTAACATTTCTGCTCTGAGTGAAGCTTTTTCAGTTTTCACTTCTATTAGCTTACTCCTGTTTTGCAGTGTCTCTTAATGGAAACATCCTGCACTACTGTTTGCAGAGTTTTAAGTGCTGGGCTGGGCTACTATTCTGCCTGTGTAATTGCCTGCTTCTAATTGTTTTCACCTGCTAGCTTCAGCAGTTATCCCTGCTAGCTTCCTATTAATTCTGTTGCTTCCTTTTTCCTCTCTGTTTCCTCAGGGGGGAGCAACTTGCATACTATCTGAAACACGTTCACAGTGGCTTACACACGCGCACACATGCTTACACGGTTCAGAATCTACTTATTTGGGTTTAAACGCGCGTACACCCACGCAAACACTGTTACACGTCTGCCAACAGCCTCCAACATACTCAGCCTGCCCTACACGCGCGCACACCCACGCAAACAGTGTTAAACATCTCCCAACACACTCCCACATGCTCAGACTGCCTTACACGTGCACACACTGTCCTACTCGCGCTTCATGGCATGCACACGTGAGCATGCATGGCCAGCAGGAAACTTTGGTGTAGGTAACAGTGTACACCTTCCATTTCTTGACTTTCCATGACTTATCTAGTGGCACACCTCTTTCCATGATCTGTGCCTGTCATCTGTCATGTTACACTGGCCTCCAATGAACTGCATTTCTTTCTACCATTCCCCCCGTGATGTCACCTATCTCCTACTCTATTCCTCCCCCTTTTGTATCTCTTACACTACTCATACTGTGCTCATTTGATATGTGACTGTGAGATTCAGTATCCAAACCCTCATTTACATGAGATTGCCTACTAATGCTTAGTTACATGTCTTAGACTCAGCTTCCCCCCTTAGCAACCACTAAACGGTGGCCATGTTGGTTTTAGTCTGCTGGTCCCTGCATTGTCATTCCATGTATTGCATGAGACCCACATTTGTGGGTTTATAACCTTCTTTTTTCTGGTTTTATACAGCGCAGCCCGTTTGCGCGGGGCTGCGCTGGGTTTAAACATGGGCGATCGCCGAAAAAAAATTATATTTTTAATATTTTTGCATCGGGTTATCTTGCCAATGGCCACATATTTGGCCATTGGCATGCTGCCTGAATCATATGCAACCTTTTTTGGAGCTGACATCACTCCGTTGTGGATTTTGCAGAAATGTACTCAGTTGTCAACTGAGTACATTTCTGCAGCTAAAACGTCTCCTACACGGACTGGTTTCTGCTTCGTGGATTGCTAATATACCTCATTTGCATACCTTTCGGATGCAAGTGAGGTATTTAGCATGTCCACGCCCAGTCCGTGTAAGAGACGTTTTAGCTGGTCTCTTACACGGAGTTTAGGGCTGTTCCTGGATCGCGAGGCTTGCATGGAGTGTTGCACATCTCGTATACTCCGTGCAAGCCTTCGTGAATCCTGCCCAATGTTTTAATGTAACCAGCAGTTATTAAGCAAATATAAGCCCATGTAGACTTTAATGGGCTTAGCAACTGTCTCTTACGTTAAAAATTTGCTTTTTAGAATGATCGCTTATTGTGGTTCCTACAGAAAGGAACTACAATGAATGATTGTTCTTAAAAGCAAAGATTTAATTTAAGGAGCAGCTGTTAAATTTGACTGAAACCCCATGCATCTCAACCTGTTAGAACAATTAATCTGGACAAAGTCTAAGGGGGGGTGGGTGAAGGACCAAAACGTAGGACAGATTTTAAATATTGTTCTTAGAATAATACACAGTTGTTACAATAACGAGATTAGTATTAGCTTCGAGTTTCTGAAGGATACCAAGTCTGAAACTCAAGCATGTCATTACACGCTGACTTTTAAAAAAATATGTAAGGGAAGCACAAAGAACAACCATTCTGCAAAAAATAAAATATTATTGTAAGGAGCAGTTTGCACTTATAAGTGCTTACAAACCCTCCTACAGAAAATATATCTGCAAAAAAAGTTAAACTTTCAATGATACAAGTGAAAAGACTGACTGAGCAGCAGCAAAAATGTATTACATGGGAAGAGTTGGGACAGGAAAGCAAAATGAAATGATAGTTGACAGTGGGAGACAAAAGAAGGCTGGAATTTAAGAAATACAAGAAGTTTAAAAGAAAAATGACACTGTGAGTGGGAATGTGAGCGACATAGTAAAGTGGGCGTTACTTTTGTTAGTTGTAGTTGGACCCGAATTTTCAACACTGGGGTTGTCCCTTTAAGCTAATATCTATTTGTTTTTTACTATTTTTTATAATTGTATAGTAACACCATAGCAAACAGTTAAAGTTCTGAATTGTAAAAAGAAATAAAATCACAGATGGTATTAGTCAAGCAATCTTTGTAAAATGAATGGCAGAGCAGTTAAATAAATAAAATCATACTGAAAAATATGTAAGCTAATTGTAAAATAATGCTAGTTATGTAGTATAAATGCATAGTTATGCAAATCACAAATATAATACTAAGTCTTTTATAACTGCATTTTACAATCAAATTGCAAGTAGCGTTGCCACCCCTCCGTTTTTTTTCCGGAGTGCCCGGAAATCAGTAGGGCACTCCGGTTCTCTGGTTCTCGCTCTGGGAGTCCGGAAATAATAATAATGAGTTGTACGACGTCAGCGCGTCTGTACGACAAAAAAAAAATGACTTTGCCGTCTTGGACTCTCAGTTGATTGGCTGCTTGCTGCAGAAGAGGCTCATGCAGCAAGCAGCCAATCAACACTTAGATTTGCAAGTCAAATCCCCGCAAAGCCCGTGAAAATTAGGGGATAAAAAGCAGTGCTCCAGCTATACTTTTACCTTTTACTGTCTCTACTCTAAAAGGTCGGTACTTAAAGTCTGAAATTTCTTGCTGGTTCGACTGTTTACTAGTTGTTCGGTCTTCGGTGGATTGCCTGGTGTGGTGTGCTGGTTTCATTTGCTGCTGCTGCCTGGAGCCTGGAAGGATTGCCGTAGCCCTGCTGCTTGCCTTGCTTGCTGGAGTCTTGCCCTGGAGAAGTGCTGTGGACTGGCCAACTGGGTGGTGGTGTGTTCCCCTGCCTGCCTGCTGCTTGCTGGCCCTTTGTTAGCTGCCTGTTTTCTTCTGGCTGAGAGCTTGTTTAAGGAGCCCTGCTGCTGCTTTTTCTGGAGGTAAGTGGAATTTTTTTAATGGATGAATTCTTTGGAATTAAGGTAGATTTTCAAAGATTAGTGTGATAAGGGGAATGAAATATTGCCAGCACAGCTACTAGTGAATTTTTTAAATATTAAATTTATATTAATTCACTAGCTGTGCTCATTCATTGATGGTGACAAGATGTGTGTAACTGTATCTAGATGTTCAACATGTGATTATTAACTAGAACAATTTCTAGTTTGTAATCACCACATCTACCTTATTCTTTATCTGTAGTTTCTAGTATACTGTCTGCAGATATATATAGGAAGGGTTTGTTTGGCTGTTTTTAACTGCAGTTAGTGTAACTATTTTTCATGTGGGTGCACTTTGATTTATTATTTTCATGTGGGTGCACTTTGATTTATTATTTTTCCTGTGGGTGCACTTTGATAGTGAATGTATACTGAGTTATATAGGGTTCTTGCTAGGATTGTAGAGCTATGATTGTAGAACTATCATTTCTCTAGTCATCACTGCTATGTTTACCTTGATCTGCATTTTCTAGGGTATACCAAGGCTGTTTTTACTGCAATGTTTTAAATATTTCATCTGGTTTTGGACTTGGTTACAGTGAATATTTAATGACTACATGATTTGTATAAGATGCTTGGACTATAGATCTGTCTTTTCTAGTCTGTCATAACCGTGATGTTTACCTTGACCTGTGTTTCTTCCTAGGGTGTCTATGTCTAGGGTGTACAGTCTTCGTATTATAGTGAGGCTTAAATGTAGCTTTTTGTCTAGCTTGTCATCACCACTGTTTACCTTTATCTGTTTTCTACGGTATACCGTCTATACCAAAGCTTAGTTCATTTGATGTTACAGTGAATATATGACTACATGATTTGTATAGGATGCTTGGACTGTAGAACTGTCTTTTCTAGTCTGTCGTCACCGTGATGTTTACCTTGACCTGTGTTTTTTTTCCTAGGGTGTCTATGTCTAGGGTGTACAGTCTTCGTATTATAGTGAGGCTTAAATGTAGCTTTTTGTCTAGCTTGTCATCAGCACTGTTTACCTTTATCTGTGTTTTCTAGGGTATACCGTCTATACCAAGCTTAGTTCATTTGATGTTAAAGTGAATATATGACTACATGATTTGTATAGGATGCTTGGACTGTAGAGCAAAACCTGTGAACCAAGAAGCAACAGCTCACGGCCAGAGCAATCACCAGGACCTGGAAACAGATGATATTCTACCAAAATCCTTTATTTGTACGTTCGATATCCACAAAACAGACAGCTCACAGGTAAACACACTGATACAGTCAAGCGCTTTCGCCCGGGCTCTCCCAGGCTTTTTCAAGACAAATAAAACAGGGAATGCACTCCCTTTATATATGCTTTGCCCTTCCCAATTAATCTATTATTAGTTATACTTAATTGAATTATTTGTACTTAATTAAGAAATCCCTGATGCTTAAAACCATATTGGTAAATCCTTTTTCAAAACATTTCTTGAAAAAAACATTAAACATATATTTACAACACACATTTTTGCAACATATTTGAACAACATTTTTACACAACATTTATAGGGGTCCACAAACACAAAATTGAATTGTAACATACTATTAATTAAAAAGTTTGTTTTCTTTTTTAAAAAAACTGATAATTAATATCAATAAAAACTAACTATAAAAATCCTATTAGAGTATAGTTCCTTAAATTTTAATAAACCTATACAAAACAATGTATATAGATAGTTATAATAAATAATGAGGGTATAATGAATGCCCATATATAAGCTACCTCATATATAAATACTCTGTGATTAAAAGGTTCCATTATAAAAAGTTAATAAAAAACTTTTAAATTTTTTTAATGTATATAGGTCTGTAATATAACCAATCCTAACATACTACAAGATGTGCAAATATGAAAAAATGCAAAAAAAGTGGACTTTATGAACGTCTATACAAATAATCAACACTCAAATGACATCCTATTTTAATCTATATACACAGCAACAAACATATCTTTCGGTGTAATATTGTTTCACTTAACAAAAAACCACTGAGAACCTTCACACCTATGCATTAAGTAATCTCACTATAATTTGGCTCTTCGTAATTTAAGGGCACTGTTGATACTTATGGCATCATTAAGCCCTGGTGGTTTTGTGGCATTTAATTTAATTTGCCATAATAATTCTTTATATTCCAGAGATGCCTCCCAGTCACCTCCTCTTATACTGGTACATAATTGCTCCAACACCAAAAATTTTAAGCGCATATTACTACAAGTCATAGAGTGCTTGTAAAATGCATTAGATTCTTTCTTGTTTTTAACCTCATAAATGTTC
The DNA here is from genome assembly GCF_019279795.1 of Protopterus annectens. Classification (NCBI taxonomy): domain Eukaryota; kingdom Metazoa; phylum Chordata; order Ceratodontiformes; family Protopteridae; genus Protopterus; species Protopterus annectens. Next base: position 1,311,883,365 of record NC_056744.1, on the reverse strand, counting down.
TCATATATCCTTCTTTTTAGGGTCCTTTCAGTTTTTCCAACATAAAAGCATAAACAGTGTTCGCAAAATCCCAGGTAAACCACACCTTTTGAGTCACAATTAAAATGACCTGATGGAAATATATTTATATTTCTAGATTTAAGATAAATACCTTTGTTGTGTAATATAAAACAACATTGGTTGCAAGAATTACATTTATAAGTTCCTCTGGTGGGTTGGTTCATATTATTGCTGGGTGGTGCATCCCTTTCTAATAATTCTTTCAAGTTACAGTCCCTTCTTCTAACGAATTGGGGTTTATTAGGAATACTTTTTTTAAGTTCTTCATTAATAAAGAGAATAGGCCCAAAACTTATTTATAGTGTTCTCAATTTCCACATTGCTGTTATTGTATGTATATAAAAAGGAAGGTTTCTTTGACCTATCATTATTCTTTGTGATAACTATTCCTTGAGGTTCTGTATTACCCAGTAGTGGGGGAAATTATATACTCCTTTTCTGAGATATTTCATTAGCCAACATTTCAAATAAGTCGGTTGGATAACCTTTTTCCAGAAACAGTTTTTTTAAATATTCACATTCGTTATAGTAAAGGGTATCTGTACTACAGATTCTGGATGCTCTTATTAGTTGACCCTTTATGATCCCCTTCTTTTGGAAAACCTGTGAAGATACTTTAAACAGTTGCTTTTCTTTTACTATTGTGTGTGGTGAACCCTTAATGTACTGCTTTTAATGAACTGGTGTTTTTAATATCTAATTGTATTTCCATTTTAGTACTACCTGTGATATTAGACTTGGGCTTAGTTTTCCCATGCTTGTGTGTGATGTACTGTTGTATGTAGTGAACCTTTGAATGAAGTATTGCTACATAAAGTTTTTTTTAATTTACTTTTGACTCATTGCACGTTTTTCTACTTATTGGTAACTGTATGTGATATTAAAGAATTGTGCTGAAGGGTGCTAGAGTAAAGGGGTGTGGTTATTAAAGGGAATGGGTGTGGCTTGATTGTGCATGGGGCGGGGCTTGTTTGTCAGGAAATGGCACAATAGAAAGGTGGCAACCCTAATTGCAAGTGTATTAAACAGATGATTAAAGGAAACATGCTAAAAGAGTTAACTGTGGTCTACAGCGTGTGAAATGTGAGCTCAGACCTTCCTAGACTGGATGACTAGTTACAGGAAATGTTGGAAAGATAAGAAACAAGACCGATTACCACACAAGTAGCTTGAGTTTTTCTAAAAACTTATTGTTATTAAAACATAATTATTAAATGTTCACATGCAGCATTATTTGGTAATTGTAATAAAATATCACAATTGTGCATATATGTCACTGATAATCTGTTTGCAGGTAAAGGTTACAAGTAAAAAAAACTCAGTTACATCAAGTATGGCCAACAGATGGGTTATAGTATACATAAAGTTCAAATAAAGTATACAGGAGGGTACAAATAACTACTACTAGTAGTAAACAGCAAAGGCAACAGAAAAATATATTCTGTCATTGAAAACAGCCAAAACATGTCCAAATCAGACAAAAGGTCTAAAGCAAATAAACAATAGTGCAGTACTACAGGGGGAGGGGTACTTTCTCAGTTTTACACTGACTGCATGAGCAGTGTTGCAAAAGGGTCTAAAATAAAGCTACAGGAAGAAATAATATCTCATTCCTTCTTGAAAATGCTCTTTCAGGGGGAGGGGAAAACATGTATTAGTGCATTAGAAATACGGGATTAAACCTGACAGGATAAGATATTTTACAAGTTGCTAATAGCTATCATGCTAGTTATTATTGCATTGTTTAATATTAAATTGTATTTACAGCCTGTTAAAGTATAAAGCTATACAAGAGCTGGCTTAAAATTGCTTTATTAAAGCTACACAAGAAAAAGTAAAGATATGCAAAAATTGAGCAAGAATGGTCACTATTTTAATATGCTTTTGGCAAGACAATGTTGGTATGCAAAAAGCATAAATGTTTCTAAGTTCTGGATATGTAGTTGCCTCTGGTGGCAATTCCACTAGATACTTCTAAAGAGACATAAACATTTTCCAAGATTTTGCTTGATGTTAATGTTACCACATTTGTAAGATTAGATTAAATGTACTTTACAGTCTTTGTAAGTACAAATACAAAAGAATTCAATACAAATGAAATTAATGTCTAGTAATGAATATGTGTGAAAAAACATGTTTAAAAATGGGTCCAGGGTACCTACTAAATTGAAATGCATGAATAGCAAATAGTCTGTGTAAATACATGCTGTACAGGATACATTGTAATAAGTTCAAAAGCAATTTGTCAAGTTGTAATATTATCACTGGTTTTAAGTAAAGAGTCTTAGTATTGATTTTTGGATCATCATTTTATCTGTACTAGTATTGGTTACCCCAGTTAGAGGAAAATTATATTTAAATATTGTATTCATACAGTTAATGGACTAATATGCACATAGCATTCTTTAGTATATAAATCATCCCCTGGATTCATGAAGCTCGGAGCAAGGCCGGTGTAAGGCTTGCGCCGGCAGTGCAGTGTATAATCGGCGTAGCAGTGCCACATGCATAGTAATGAGTGCGCGCCGCATCCACAAACACGTGCAGAGGGCACGTGCGCGAGCCCAAGTAGGATGCGCCCGTAGTCGTGGCCAAGCCGGCAGGCGAGGAGCAACCTAAAGTGCTGACTGTCACAGTCCGCCTGCAATAGTAACCGCACCAGCCAGTATCCGTGGATAATGAAACGTATGCAGAGTATGCAACATAGTACCCGTTCACACAAAACGGAGAACCAAACATTAACCCACGAAGTACAAATTGTACCCGTCCAAGGAACAAAGGATACGTGTAATACCGTGTCCGTCACGCAATGCACTGTCAGTGGGCATACCCAGTGAAGGTGTACCGCAGCATGTCAGCGCGCCGCACCTAACACACAAGTAGCCCCATGGGCATGGTCACCAGCAGTAGTGAGAGTACACAGCCGGGCAGCCGTGTCTATATAACAACCAGAAGAAAACCAGATACCCTAAACACAGACAAACATGTGCATATCAACATGTACTACACCCAGCAACGTGGCTGTCGCATACACATAGGACGGCGTATGCCGAAGCGTAATATCCAGAAGCAGAACCCACGCATGCAAATGTAATACACAACAGCCCCGTCATAGCACGTAACCCGCACCCATGTACGACCGTGCACCCAACCCAGCTAGCAGCCTTGCGCAGCTGCACACCTACACACAGTGGGTATACCTCAAATGTAGTATGAAGTATTGTCCTAGGCAGTGCCACGCGGGCAAATATGTACCCCACATGTGAACATCCCAGCTCAGGTACTGATATCCAAATAGCTGCATGTGAATGTGTCGGCAGAATGTGTACATCCCGCATGTGGTATGGACCTGTCGAAACCCCATAGGCGTTCACACGCTACGGTGTCCATAACTGTACACATCTGGACAAAGCAGTATGTTCAACCACCGTACTGATGATTAGCAATGCAGACATGTCAAACACAACACATAGGGCGGAATATCTGCCCACCAAGCAGGACACCCCAACAGGGTACCACATGCACAGAAGGTGAAGGTGGGACATCACATGTAGAGAATAGCGGTGCCGGATGGCCACACACCCACGGCCAATGCAAAGGATGGAATAACATGTATATGCCTGGATGAATGGGTATGTCATATCATGGGAATAGGCTAAGCTATCCAACATAATAGCCATGTGTAACCAAAAACAGAAGCACCCACGAAATAATCCACAAGATTCTCCGGCACAATGAAGGTTTTCCTATTACCAATAAAGGCAGGCAAACCACTCGAAGAGGTAGCGAACACTTTTATTGTATAAAAATAACAAACCACATCAAAAAGCAAAGGTCGATTAAGCGCTTTCGTCTCCTCTTACGGAGACTTCATCAGAATGACTTTTACCCTTCAACAAATCCTTTTATAGTCATCATTTTCATTAATTAAACAATCTATTGCCAATAAATAAAGCCATCTAAATTAAAGCCATAGTACCACAAATAAACACTAGATCTGGTACTTATAATGACAATTCATTTTAAGGCAATGTGAATAATTAATAAATATTAATATTAACTAAAACCTAAAAACTGAATAACTGAAAAATAGTAAAAAACTCATAAGGTGCTGCTTAAAAGAAGCTTACATTATTTTTAAGAACTTATAATACATGTCGTAAATAAGTTGTGTATTTATGTATTCTTATCATACTTTCAAGGACCTATACTAAAATTCCAGGGACCAATGTTAATAAATGTTAATAAATACATACATATGTGGACAGTATTGTAAACTACACAACCATACAATAACAAATGTTACCTTTAAAAAAGGAAGTATGTGTGTCATTTCACATAGCTAAAGTATAGTAGTTAAAAGCTCCTCACCCCATTAATGGGAATGAAATAAGTATGCAGTTCTTTGTTCCCATATATTTGAAGGTGCATAGAGTTTAAAAAGTTTTTTTAAAATAGTCAATTAAAATGAACTTTTGTTATATAAATAAATAAATAAATAAACCATCTTATATTCAATAAATAAATAAATAGATAAACATATCCAAATATAGTATGAATACATGTGTAAATAAATAAATCAATAAATATATATAAATATATATATAAATATTAAATATTAAATATTCTAATAGTTGAAACATATGTGCAAAAATGCGTTCAAATGTATAAATATAAAAAATGTATATATATAAATATAAATATATAAATATATAATTATATAAATATATAAATAACACATATTAAGTGTAGGGTGATAAATGTTAAATGTTAAATTATTAAATCATTAAATTATTACAGGTTGTTCAATATTTTTCAATATTTTCTAATTTTAGGGTCTGCGGCCAATATTTTAAGCGCTGGGACAATAGAGATGTGGTCATTTAAACCTTTGTCACAGCATGCGTCTAATCATTTCTCAGTATTCCATTAATGATTTTCATACTATATTTGGATATGTTTATTTATTTATTTATTTATTGAATATAATGTGGTGTAGGTAGACCAGGATTGGGGTAGCGGGTGATGTGGTGGGGGCACCATAGAGTCCATGTGCCTAGGGCACCACTTGACCAAAGGCCACTCTTACAGCAGTACCCACACCATGACGCGGGTCAATGCTAGTATGCCATATCATCTATGGAAAGAAACCATATATTCCCAGACATAATGGCACAGCATAATGCCTGTCCGCCGCCCAAAGCAGACATACGGCACCCGCGGCGGTGCGGACGTACTGCGCGAGATGTCCGTTACCAATGTCGACACTGTCTCGCTATGTGAAACAAAGTCAACATAGCAATTCAATACTAAACAGTGACGGAGAGCCCGATGTCCCCGTTGCTGAGCCGTACAACCTGTTCCGCCATGTTAAATGTGTGTAGCAGAGCGGGACTGCCCCAAACTAAGCAACGGACATGTCCGTGGCTCAGTGAAAGCCGTCACGCAATGTTAGACCCATGTAATATAGCGAGACAGGTTATAAATACCGAGGTTTAGTAACGGAAATAGGTCCGTTCGACCAGACCGTGTGCAATTACTATAACAAGATCTACAACGGGCACGCCGGCCAAACAGCGCACACGGTTAGGAATAATGGGGGGGGGTATGGTATCATAGACACGGACAAACTGTGCCCATGTGACTCGTCTGACATTCGTACATGGTCAGGGCAGTTCCGTAGACTAGGTAGACAAGACCAAACCCAAAGCACCACAGGAACACCCTGACAATCGAAGGCCTGTATGCGTAGGGAATATAAGCCCCTGTGATCTGAATATCCCTGCGGTCACGACATATGCATCCTGGGCCATTAGCGGGAGGGAATAAGGAATGTTTAACATGTAGTACCGTACCTTTCCCAGCAGGCGAATGGATGCCTGTGACGTACGTGAGTGCGGGGGGGGGGATATGTAAATTTAGCTAAGTACCATGGGTATGCATATAAATGAGACCGAACAGCTAACCTGTAGTGGTCACAGTAACCAGCAAACGTGAATGCAGTCCCGTTTGAATTACGACTATAGAACATATAAATGTGAACGTGTACGTAATGCGTCCATGCCGCAAAGACTGTTACATGTGTAAAGGTGAAAGTGCGTTCGCACGTCCGTCAACCAGATCAGAGATATGTTACCGGAACAGTCACAACTAACACAGACCACGTAACCACACAGACCCAGTAAACATATGTAACCAGAATACGGATATGCATGTGCGCTGCGTAACCCACAATTAGGAAATGCAAGTGCGCATGTGCGTGTGTGATCCGCTCACAGCAGGGAATGTTAAGGCTGTGTCCCCATGTCAATCATACATGTCTCAAAACTGTCAGCCTCTGAAAGTATGGAATCGGGCAATGGCATGTAAAGTACCGTTAGAAATAGTGAGAAACACACGCTATGTGATAAGACAAACATAGAATGTGGATAGAATAACGTGTGTGTTAGTAGTATGGATTGACGACGGTTATGCATTCGTAACCCGACCCACTTGTCAGAAGGTGCCCCCGTACAAAATGTGCTCAGTTGGCTCACACCTGTTGACCAGGCTAGGCTAGCTGGATATATGTCCAGTGTCAGCAGAGGCCCGTGGAGAAATGCTCCACACACAATAATAGCACAACATACCAAAGTACTCACATATGTAACCAAAAAAGAACAACAATAGAAAGTGTCCTGAAAGGACTGGTTACACACAGATCCCAGACGACAGCGAAATATATGGCCAGTGGAAGCACATCACAATTACGGGATCAGGTCCCTATATAAGCAAGAAGGTCTCACATGACACGCCAGCGAAATGCCAGATAGACACAGGTCAATGTAACACACAGCAAGATTAAGGGCCAACCAGCCATACACCATGCCAGAACCTGTACAGTGGAAAGGTATGGCATGGTAATTGATGTGTGTACACAGGTAATCCACAGACAGTAACAAAGCAAGGTATGAAACGAGGGTTTGACATGTATATATCTACACACAGCAGTCCGACGGCCCGTATATATGATGCATGGACATAGATTTGTCACCTGAAAACAAGATGTAAACAACTACAGTTTATTCCATATCATATTGATATAGCTATAATACAGTCATATTCATATTTACCATCGTGACCTTTATTTACATTCATAGTTATACAAAATATGCATTTAATTGTACTTATTTATTCCACGATTTGGAATCTTAATGCAACAATTATACACATTGATATACAAATATCATTATCAACACACTACATTCTAAGGTTTACTCACAACAATTGTCAACTATGTTTCAATATACTTATTGTATTGACCAATATTGTATTTATATTAACACATTGTTCTTGTATCATTGTTTCCATTAAGTAATGTATGCAACACCGATTTCTGTATGTCACTTTATCATCAAGACTTGGAGCACTGTCCACTTAACTATGAGCAAGTTTATTAATTAGTTGACTTTAAACTGACTCTGAAGGAAGTATATAAGGGACGACTATCTAATGTATTTCGTACTCCGACAATGCCCCATGTTAGTGGGTGAAAGAGCCCAGTATGGTTTGACTGTGGAGTGTATCGTTTTTGTCATCGTCTGTCTTGGCATGGTTTATGTTCAACAAATGTCTTTCATGAAGATGACCAGGACTCAAGGTTTGCTGTATTTCTGCTTAGTGGCACATGGATATAGATAGGCCAAGTAATACATAACATGGGTAGTCAAAGAGACATCCGTGATTGGGGAACATACAGCAGCAGTCCAAACCACTGGCCAGATGGTGACAGTCCAACAAGTTCTACACTTTACATATACACATTGGTGTCCATTGTAGGACTCCAAAAATTGATCCGTTCACAATATCAACCAGCTGCGATCGACCCAGAAGAAATGACAGCCATGACTACGGCACAGCTAGACATATGCACCACCAGCGTGTTTAAGGTTGATGACAAGTGTCCATGAAATGCAGGACATATGAACAGAAATCCCCAGATTGTCAAGTCCATAGAAGTGCATCCACATCCCAGTCCCGCACACATGAAGGATGTGTAATGTGTACCGTCGAGGGTTGCAGCCATGGGATCCTGGGTATGCAGAAATGGGGCTCGGTGTTGTTTGGCAGATAATCCGTTGTCCCGCCCCGTGGGAGGGATGTGGGTATAGCACATGCCTTACTCCCCACTAATGATGCAAAGCATCCACTGGATAATGCTAAAAGCAGGTGTGAAATGTGTACAGCCCTATATTAGTGTCCAGTAGGCAATTCCCATGGATGGACAAGCGTACGACCAAGATGGCACCCATAACTGGAAACCTGGTGGAATTACACAGCTGCAGTAAGGCATAGCACAGGAAATACAGATAGGGACTACATTAGACATTCCCCATAGAAAGTACGACCGCCGTGCGAATACCGGCGTACACAGCTCTCAATCTGCCATCACCAAAATGGGGATCACTCGCTTCCATAATGTGGAACAAATGGGCGACCTGTGGAACACATACTAATGGCACACTAACAACTTCAACTAGGAAGGTCATAGGATGGTTAAACTATGGTGTTCCCACTTATAAAGAAGATCCTTTAATGAATTAATATGATTAATGTCAATTGACCATGGAATACACCTAATCAACATAAAATAATCACTGGCACCTTATGGCACACAATCCAAAAAACACATAGGTAGATGAAACAGTCAACGTAGAAATTGTCCAGGACAGTGCCCAAATGGTATAAAAAGGTTCCTTTATAGACAAGTAAGCGCTGTCACCCGTAGGCTCTGTCAGACATACACATAACATAAAAGCATCCAGGCTTTAAATATCCATCCTTACACTTTCATTGGTCAATTTCTCATCAAACAATGAACAATTAACCCCAGCATATAAAGCGCAGACGCAATGTTAACTACACACACATATATTAACATCCTCAAAAACATCCCATTAAAACATGTATTATATGATATTGTACTATGCCTAATACTCATCAATCAAAAATCTAACAATATATATCGAAAACATGTATATTATATCAATGTAATACAGTGGTAAACAACGGAAAGAGTGGACTAATGGGTGTTAAATGTATAGCTGTACATAAACTACATTCCTGTTATTTGGGTTTAAGCCACCTGCTTCCCAAAAGAGGCTCAATCTGTGCTACATCATTCAGCCCTGGTGTGTGGTCAACCCTCCACCTAATAATCCATCTCAATCCACATTATAAAGTATAGTTGATAAGGTCCCCCCCTCTGGTATTAAAATCTAGCCTTTGTAAAACACTGAATGTAAAAGTATGCCTCGTGATGTGCTCATAGCTGGCCGTAGGCATAGGCCAATCCGGCGGCTGCCTAGGGCGCCGCACTAGCAGGGCCACCTTTCTAGTAGGTATGTCATGTAGGTACACCAGGATGGGGGCACCATGTTTTGTGGTGGTGGGCGCCATGGAGCCCTATCACCCAGGGCAGCGGTTGATCTAAGGCCGCTGCCGTAGGAGGGGTAGTACGGTCTGCAGGTATGTTCTGAAGTGCACAAGAAACAGCGGTCTACAAGGGTTACCCATAGTGACGACACCTGCACAGACGGCTATAGCGGGACATACACACGACCATGCATACAGCTCAGATAGACATACACACACCATAAACAGGCAATTACAGACAAGGTTTATGGCGTGTATGGGTACAGTGTCAGTACAGCAAGGATAGCTGTCTGCCACGATATCCAGCAGATGTCTCTAGGGCGTGCTGGAATACGGACGTTGCATGGACAATGAGTGGATATGCATCGTGCCACAGTTCTGTGTGTCAGCCATGCAAATATGCGATACATGGGACAGACAGCTGTCCATGCAAGAGTAGCACTATGGGCACAACATAAGTATGTATATATACATCGAGAGAGATACAGACGGACACGTGTGGCAAGGCCGGGAGTGTAACGTACACAGCACCACCCCACCACACCACAGCAGGGCGCACGTGGTGAACACGCTACGGAGGTCACCAACCACAGCAGGCACACAGGCAGTCCACGAGCTCCGTCTCACCATCCACAAACACAGAGATGGCGGCAGGATATAAGTGTTCAGCGGAAACTCTAAAGCCAAAACCTATGAACCCATGCGGCTGTGAGCATAGACACACACACACAGCTGGCAGGCATGGGGATTGACCTTACCCCCACCTACCCAACCGTATGACACAGGTATGGAACGCGCTACATGGACCACTGAACATAGCACCGTCAGAGGCACACGTCTAGGTGGGTGACAACATCCGTAAAGGAATAGACGCCGATAGCTAAGGTGTGTGTTGCGAAGTGTCTAAAAGCATGACCATCTGCAGAGGCAGCTGGAAACACCCACACATGGGAAAGGGCTGGGAGTTGAACCTACACCTACCTACATAAACACACTACAGCATGATGCATTTACAGAACGCGCTACCGAGATTACTGAGCACAGTGCTGTCAGAGGCATACTTCTAGGCAGGTGACATCATCCGTAAAGGAATAGCTGACAATAGCCAAGGTGTGTGTTGCGAAGCATCTAAAAGCATGACCATCTGCAGAGGCAGCTGGAAACTCACACACATGGGGAAGGGCCGGGAGTTGAACCTATACCTACCTACATGAACACACTACAGCATGATGCATTTACAGAACGTGCTACCGGGATTACTGAGCACAGTGCTGTCGGAGGCATACTTCTAGGCGGGTGACATCATCCGTAAAGGAATAGATGACAATAGCCAAGGTATGTGTTGAGAAGCGACTAAAGGAACTACTCTCACCAAGGGCATCTGTAAACACACACACACACAGGGAAGGGCCGGGAGTCGAACCTATGCCTACCTACATGAACACACTACAGCATGATGCATTTATAGAACGCGCTACCGAGATTACTGAGTGCAGTGCTGTCAGAGGCATACTTCTAGGCGGGTGACATCATCCGTAAAGGAATACCTGACAATAGCCAAGGTGTGTGTTGCGAAGTGTCTAAAAGCATGACCATCTGCAGAGGCAGTTGGAAACACACACACCTCACACACACACGGGGAAAGGCTGGGAGTTGAACCTACACCTACCTACATGAACACACTACAGCCTGATGCATTTACAGAACGCGCTACCAGGATTACTGAGCACAGTGCTGTCGGAGGCATACTTCTAGGCAGGTGACATCATCCATAAAGGAATAGATGCCCATAGCCAAGGTATGTGTTGAGAAGCGACTAAAGGAACTACTCTCACCAAGGGCATCTGTAAACACACACACACGGGGAAGGGCCGGGAGTCGAACCTACG
>NC_056744.1:1311786229-1311871502 GCF_019279795.1 Protopterus annectens | reverse complement strand
ACCTTGAAAATGCGGGTTTTATAGCAGGTAAATGAAAGAGATAGAAATTAGCCCAAACTGGCTAATAAACTACTAATTCCTGGGCTGAAACCGCTCCTCAAAGACAGATAGGCTGCTCAAAGCTCCCTCTCTCACAGTGAACAAAGAAACTTCCTTCTATCCAAGCAAGGTATGGGCAAACACAGAAACTTGTAACACAGCCCTGAATTCAGCACTAACCTAGAAACTGGAATATACTAGCTTAGAAAGGTGGGAAAACAAATATTTTTTTATTTCTGAAAATAAAGCAGATACAATCAAAAACACTTTAAATGCATAGAAATGGCTATCACACTTGTTTGTGTAGCTGACAACAGTTAAACTGGTAATTTAAACACAAAAACAACTTTGGTAAAGTGCAGGCAGTAAAATAAGTTCAATATGTAGCTGAAACAAGCTTTTTTAATCATAGAAACTGTAGAAAATTAGCATTTTAGGTGGAATTAGTAGAAGATAGCAAGAAAATGCAGAAAAATAATACCTAGTCACTCCAAGGTATCTCTTTTGTCTCCATGCTGCTGTGGAACTCTCCAGGGCAGCATGCAGGAGTTTGCTGAGCTGTATACTAGTGCAAAAACCTCATAAGTTTGGGTTTTATAGTGAGGAAATCAAAGAGAGAGAAATTAGCCCCAAATGGCCAGTAAACTACTAATTTCTGGGCTGAAACCACTCATCCAGGGACAGATAGGCTGCTCAAAGCTCCCTCTCTCACAGTGAACAGAGAAACTTCCTTCTATCCAAGTAAGGTATGGGCAAACACTATGACTTGTAACACAGCCCAAAATTCAGCACTAACCTGAAAACTGGACTATACTAGCTTAGAAAGGCGGGAAAACAAGTTTTTTTTTTTTCCAGAAAATAAAGCAGATACAATCAAAAAAACACTTGAAATGCACAGAAATGGCTATCACACTTGAGTGTGTAGCCTACAACAGTTAAATAGGCAATTTAAACACAAAAATGACTTTGTTAAAGTGTAGGCAGTAAAATAAGTACAATATGTAGCTGAAACAAGCATTTTAAAGGTATGGGCAAAGACAGAAACTTGTAACACAGCCCTGATATCAGCCCTAACCTGAAAACTGGACTATACTAGCTTAGAATGGCGGGAAACAAGTATATTGTTTTCAGAAAATAAAGCAGATACAATCAAAAAACACTTTGCATGCACAGAAATGGCTGTCACACTTGAGTGTGTAGCCTACAACAGTTAAATAGGCAATTTAAACAAAAAATGATGTTGCTAAAGTGCAGGCAGTAAAATAAGTACAATATGTAGCTGAAATAAGATTTTTAAATCACAGAAACTTTAGAAAATTGGTGTTTTATGCGGAATTAGCTAAAGGCAGCAAGAAAATGCAGACAAATGATACTTACTCAGTCCAAAGTCTCTCTTTTTTCTCTCTGTTGCTGTAAAACTCTGATGTGCACTAGGCAGGAGCTTGCTGAGCTGTATACTATTGCATAAATGTCACAAATGTGAGTATTATAGCAGGGAAATTAAAGAAATAGAAATCAGCCCAAAATGGCCAATAAACTACTAATTTCTGGGTTGAAACCACTCCGCCAGGGACAGATAGGCTGCTCAAAGCTGCTTCTCTCACAGTGAACAGAGAAACTTTCTTCTACCCTAGAAAGGTATGGGCAAACACAGAAACTTGTAACACAGCCCTGAATTCAACACTAACCTGAAAACTGGACTATACTAGCTTAGAAAGGTTGGAAAAAAAGTTTTTTTTCAGAAAATAAAGCAGATACAATCAAAAAAAACTTTAAATGCACAGAAATGGCTATCAGACTTGAGTGTGTAGCCTACTAGAGTTAAACAGGTAATTTAAACACAAAAACAACATTGTCAAAGTGTAGGCAGTAAAATAAGTACAATATGTAGGTGAAACAAGTTTTTAAATCACAGAAACTGTAGAAAATCAGCATTTTAGGTGGAATTAGCTAAAGGCAGGAAGAAAATGCAGAAAAATGATACTTAATCACTCCAAAGTCTCTGTTTTGTCTCTCTGTTGCTGTACAACTCTACAGGGCACCAAGAAGGAGTTACTGAGATGTACACAAGCACACAAACCTTGCAAATGTGGGTTTTATATCAGGGAAATGAAAGAGATAGAAATTAGCCCAAAATGGCCAATAAACTACTAATTTCTGAGCTGAAACCACTCCTCTAGGGACAGATAGACTACTCAAAGCTCCCTCTCTCACAGTGAACAGAGAAACTTCCTTCTATCCAAGTAATGTATGGGCATACACAGAAACTTGTAAGAGCCCTGAATTCAACACTAACCTGGAAACTGGACTATACTAGCTTAGAAAGGTGGGAAAACAAGTATTTTTTTTTCCAGAAAATAAAGCAGATACAATAAAAAAAACTTTAAATGCACAGAAATAGCTATCACACTTGAGTGTGTAGCCTACAACAGTTAAACAGGTAATTTAAACACAAAAATGACTTTGTAAAAGTGCAGGCAGTAAAATAAGTACAATATGTAGCTGAAACAAGCTTTTTAAATCACAGAAACTCTAGAAAATCAGCGATTTGTCTCTCTGCTGATGTAGAAGTCGGCAGGCACCAGGCAGGAGCTTGCTGAGCTGTATACTAGCGCAAAAACCTTGCAAATGCAGGTTTTATAGCAGGAAATGAAAGAGATAGAAATTAGCCCAAAATGGACAATAACCTGCTAAGTTCTGGGCTGAAACAACTCCTCCAGGGACAGATAGGTTGCTCAAAGCTCCCTCGCTCACAGTGAACAGAGAAATGTCCTTCTATCCAAGTAAGGTATGGGCAAACACAGAAACTTGTAACACAGCCCTGAATTCAGCACTAACCTGAAAACGGGACTATACTAGCTTTTAAAGGCGGGAAACAAATATATATATTTTTTCTGAAAATAAAGCAGATACAATAAAAAAAACACTTTACATGCATATAAATGGCTGTCACACTTGATTGTGTGGCCTACAACAGTTAAACTGGTAAGTTAAACACAAAAACGACTTTGGTAAAGTGCAGGCAGTAAAATAAGTACAATATGTAGCTGAAACAAGCTTTTTAAATCACAGAAACTCAAGAAAATAAGCGATTTAGGCAGAGTTAGCTAAAGGCAGCAAGAAAATGTAGAAAAATGATACTTAATCACTCCTAAGTCTCTCTTTTGTCTCCCTGCTGCTGTAGAACTCTGCAGAGTACCAGACAGGAGCTTGCTGAGCTGTATACTAGTGCAAAAACCATGCAAATGCTGGTTTTATAGCAGTGAAATGAAAGAGATAGAAATTGGCCATAAATGGCCAATAAACTGCTAATTTCTGGCCTGAAACTACTTCTGCAGGGACAGCTAGGCTGCTCAAAGCTCCCTCTCTCACAGTGAACAGAGAAACTTCCTTCTATGAAAGTAAGGTATGGGCAAACACAGAAACTTGTAACAGCCCTGAATTCAGCACTAACCTGGAAACTGGACTATACTAGCTTAGAAAGGTGGGAAAATAAATATTTTTTTTTTTTATTTTTCAGAAAATAAAGCAGATACAATCAAAAAACCCTTTAAATGCACAGAAATAGCTATCACACTTGTGTGTGTAGCTGACAACAGTTAAACAGGTAATTTAAACACAAACACGACTTTGTAAAAGTGCAGGCAGTAAAGAAATACAATATTTAGCTGAAACAAGCTTTTTAAATCACAGAAACTCTAGAAAATCAGCGATTTAGGTGGAATTAGCAGAAGGCAGCAAGAAAATGCAGAAAAATGATACATAATCACTCCAAAGTCTCTCTTTTGTCTCTCTGCTGCTGTGGAACTCTGCATTTCACCAGGCAGGAGTTTGCTGAGCTGTATACTAGTGCAAAAACCTCACAAATGCGGGTTTTACAGCAGGGAAATCAAAGAGATAGAAATTAGCCCCAAATGGCCAATAAACTACTCATTTCTGGGTTGAAACCACTCCTCCTCCAGGGGCAGATAGGCTGCTCAAAGCTCTCTTTCTCACAGTGAAGAGAGAAACTTCCTTCTATCCAAGTAAGGTATGGGCAAACACTATAACTTGTAACACAGCCCTAAATTCATCACTAACCTGAAAACTGGACAATACTAGCTTAGAAAGGTGGGAAAAAATTTATGTATTTATTTTTTTCAGAAAATAAAGCAGATACAATCAAAAAACCCTTTAAATGCACAGAAATAGCTATCACACTTGTGTGTGTAGCTGACAACAGTTAAACAGGTAATTTAAACACAAACACGACTTTGTAAAAGTGCAGGCAGTAAAAAAATACAATATTTACCTGAAACAAGCTTTTTTAATCATAGAAACTGTAGAAAATTGGCATTTTAGGTGGAATTAGTAGAAGATAGCAAGAAAATGCAGAAAAATAATACATAGTCACTCCAAAGTATCTCTTTTGTCTCCATGCTGCTGTGGAACTCTGCAGGGCAGCATGCAGGAGTTTGCTGAGCTGTATACTAGTGCAAAAACCTCATAAGTTTGGGTTTTATAGTGAGGAAATCAAAGAGAGAGAAATTAGCCCCAAATGGCCAGTAAACTACTAATTTCTGGGCTGAAACCACTCATCCAAGGACAGATAGGCTGCTCAAAGCTCCCTCTCTCACAGTGAACAGAGAAACTTCCTTCTATCCAAGTAAGGTATGGGCAAACACTATGACTTGTAACACAGCCCAAAATTCAGCACTAACCTGAAAACTGGACTATACTAGCTTAGAAAGGCGGGAAAACAAGTTTTTTTGTTTTTTTTCCAGAAAATAAAGCAGATACAATCAAAAAAACACTTGAAATGCACAGAAATGGCTATCACACTTGAGTGTGTAGCCTACAACAGTTAAATAGGCAATTTAAAATGACTTTGTTAAAGTGGCAGTAAAATGACTTGTTAAAGCATTTTACAGGTATGGGCAAAGACAGAAACTTGTAACACAGCCCTGATATCAGCCCTAACCTGAAAACTGGACTATACTAGCTTAGAATGGCGGGAAACAAGTATATTGTTTTCAGAAAATAAAGCAGATACAAAAAAAAACACTTTGCATGCACAGAAATGGCTGTCACACTTGAGTGTGTAGCCTACAACAGTTAAATAGGCAATTTAAACAAAAAATGATGTTGCTAAAGTGCAGGCAGTAAAATAAGTACAATATGTAGCTGAAATAAGATTTTTAAATCACAGAAACTTTAGAAAATCGGCGTTTTATGCGGAATTAGCTAAAGGCAGCAAGAAAATGCAGACAAATGATACTTACTCAGTCCAAAGTCTCTCTTTTTTCTCTCTGTTGCTGTAAAACTCTGATGTGCACTAGGCAGGAGCTTGCTGAGCTGTATACTATTGCATAAACGTCACAAATGTGGGTATTATAGCAGGGAAATGAAAGAAATAGAAATCAGCCCAAAATGGCCAATAAACTACTAATTTCTGGGTTGAAACCACTCCGCCAGGGACAGATAGGCTGCTCAAAGCTCCTTCTCTCACAGTGAACAGAGAAACTTCCTTCTACCCAAGTAAGGTATGGGCAAACACAGAAACTTGTAACACAGCCCTGAATTCAACACTAACCTGAAAACTGGACTATACTAGCTTAGAAAGGTGGGAAAACAAGTTTTTTTTTTCAGAAAATAAAGCAGATACAATAAAAAAAAACTTTAAATGCACAGAAATGGCTATCAGACTTGAGTGTGTAGCCTACTAGAGTTAAACAGGTAATTTAAACACAAAAACAACTTTGTCAAAGTGTAGGCAGTAAAATAAGTACAATATGTAGGTGAAACAAGTTTTTAAATCACAGAAACTGTAGAAAATCAGCATTTTAGGTGGAATTAGCTAAAGGCAGGAAGAAAATGCAGAAAAATGATACTTAATCACTCCAAAGTCTCTGTTTTGTCTCTCTGTTGCTGTACAACTCTACAGGGCACCAAGAAGGAGTTGCTGAGATGTATACAAGCGCACAAACCTTGCAAATGTGGGTTTTATATCAGGGAAATGAAAGAGATAGAAATTAGCCCAAAATGGCCAATAAACTACTAATTTCTGAGCTGAAACCACTCCTCTAGGGACAGATAGGCTGCTCAAAGCTCCCTCTCTCACAGTGAACAGAGAAACTTCCTTCTATCCAAGTAATGTATGGGCATACACAGAAACTTGTAACAGCCCTGAATTCAGCACTAACCTGGAAACTGGACTATACTAGCTTAGAAAGGTGGGAAAACAAGTATTTTTTTTTCCAGAAAATAAAGCAGATACAATAAAAAAAAACCTTTAAATGCACAGAAATAGCTATCACACTTGAGTGTGTAGCCTACAACAGTTAAACAGGTAATTTAAACACAAAAACGACTTTGTAAAAGTGCAGGCAGTAAAATAAGTACAATATGTAGCTGAAACAAGCTTTTTAAATCACAGAAACTCTAGAAAATCAGCGATTTAGGTGGAATTAGCTAAAGGCAGCAAAAAAATGCAGAAAAAAATATACTCAATCACTCTCTCTTTCGTCTCTCTGCTGATGTAGAAGTCGGCAGGCACCAGGCAGGAGCTTGCTGAGCTGTATACTAGCGCAAAAACCTTGCAAATGCAGGTTTTATAGCAGGAAATGAAAGAGATAGAAATTAGCCCAAAATGGACAATAACCTGCTAAGTTCTGGGCTGAAACAACTCCTCCAGGGACAGATAGGTTGCTCAAAGCTCCCTCGCTCACAGTGAACAGAGAAATGTCCTTCTATCCAAGTAAGGTATGGGCAAACACAGAAACTTGTAACACAGCCCTGAATTCAGCACTAACCTGAAAACGGGACTATACTAGCTTCGAAAGGCGGGAAACAAATATATATATTTTTTCTGAAAATAAAGCAGATACAATAAAAAAAACACTTTACATGCATATAAATGGCTGTCACACTTGATTGTGTAGCCTACAACAGTTAAACTGGTAATTTAAACACAAAAACGACTTTGGTAAAGTGCAGGCAGTAAAATAAGTACAATATGTAGCTGAAACAAGCTTTTTAAATCACAGAAACTCAAGAAAATAAACGATTTAGGCAGAGTTAGCTAAAGGCAGCAAGAAAATGTAGAAAAATGATACTTAATCACTCCAAAGTCTCTCTTTTGTCTCTCTGCTGCTGTAGAACTCTGCAGAGTACCAGGCAGGAGCTTGCTGAGCTGTATACTAGCGCAAAAACCACGCAAATGCCGGTTTTATAGCAGTGAAATGAAAGAGATAGAAATTGGCCATAAATGGCCAATAAACTGCTAATTTCTGGGCTGAAACTACTCCTGCAGGGACAGCTAGGCTGCTCAAAGCTCCCTCTCTCACAGTGAACAGAGAAACTTCCTTCTATGAAAGTAAGGTATGGGCAAACACAGAAACTTGTAACAGCCCTGAATTCAGCACTAACCTGGAAACTGGACTATACTAGCTTAGAAAGGTGGGAAAATAAATATTTTTTTTTGTTTTTTTTATTTTTCAGAAAATAAAGCAGATACAATCAAAAAACCCTTTAAATGCAGACAAATAGCTATCACACTTGTGTGTGTAGCTGACAACAGTTAAACAGGTAATTTAAACACAAACACGACTTTGTAAAAGTGCAGGCAGTAAAGAAGTACAATATTTAGCTGAAACAAGCTTTTTAAATTACAGAAGCTCTAGAAAATCGGCATTTTAGGTGGAATTAGCAGAAGGCAGCAAGAAAATGTTGAAAAATTATACATAATCACTCCAAAGTCTCTCTTTTGTCTCTCTGCTGCTGTGGAACTCTGCATTTCATCAGGCAGGAGTTTGCTGAGCTGTATACTAGTGCAAAAACCTCACAAATGCGGGTTTTACAGCAGGGAAATCAAAGAGATAGAAATTAGCCCCAAATGGCCAATAAACTACTAATTTCTGGGCTGAAACCACTCCTCCAGGGACAGATAGGCTGCTCAAAGCTCCCTCTCTCACAGTGAACAGAGAAACTTCCTTCTATCCAAGTAAGGTATGGGCAAACACTATAACTTGTAACACAGCCCTAAATTCAGCACTAACCTGAAAACTGGACTATACTAGCTTAGAAAGGTGGGAAAACAAGTATTTTTGATTTTTGTTTTCAGAAAATAAAGCAGATACAATAAAAAAACCTTTAAATGCACAGAAATAGCTATCACACTTGAGTGTGTAGCCTACAACAGTTAAATAGGCAATTTTAACACAAACATGACTTTGTAAAAGTGCAGGCAGTAAAAAAATACAATATTTAGCTGAAACAAGCTTTTTAAATCACAGAAACTGTAGAAGATTGGCGTTTTAGGTGGAATTAGTAGACAATAGCAAGAAAATGCAGAAAAATGATACATAATCACTCCAAAGTATCTCTTTTGTCTCCATGCTGCTATGGAACTCTGCAGGGCAGCAGGCAGGAGTTTGTTGAGCTGTATACTAACAAAAAAACCTCACAAATATGGGTTTTACAGCAGAGAAATGAAAGAGATAGAAATTAGCCCCAAATGGCCAGTAAACTACTAATTTCTGGGCTGAAACCACTCATCCAGGGACAGATAGGCTGCTCAAAGCTCCCTCTCTCACAGTGAACAGAGAAACTTCCTTCTATCCAAGTAAGGTATGGGCAAACACAGAAACTTGTAACACAGCCCTGAATTCAGCACTAACCTGAAAACTGGACTATACTAGCTTAGAAAGGCAGGAAAACAAGTTTTTTTTTTTTTTCAGAAAATAAAGCAGATACAATCAAAAAAACTTTAAATGCACAGAAATGGCTATCACACTTGAGTGTGTAGCCTACAACAGTTAAATAGGCAATTTAAACACAAAAATGACTTTGTTAAAGTGTAGGCAGTAAAATAAGTACAATATGTAGCTGAAACAAGCTTTTTAAACCACAGAAGGACAGATAGGCTGCTCAAAGCTTCTCACAGTGAACAGAAGGTATGGGCAAACACAGAAACTTGTAACACAGCCCTGAATTCAACCCTAACCTGAAAACTGGACTATACTAGCTTAGAAAGGTGGGAAAACAAGTATATTTTTGTTTTCAGAAAATAAAGCAGATACAATCAAAAAAACACTTTAAATGCACAGAAATGGCTATCACACTTGAGTGTGTAGCCTACAACAGTTAAATAGGCAATTTAAACACAAAAATGACTTTGTTAAAGTGTAGGCAGTAAAATAAGTACAATATGTAGCTGAAACAAGGTTTTAAATTACAGAAACTCTAGCAAAAAAGTGTTATAGGTGGAATTAGGTAAAGGCAGCAAGAACATGCAGAAAAATGATACTTAATCACTCCAAAGTCTCTCTTTTTTCTCTCTGTTGCTGTAAAACTCTGAAGTGCACTAGGCAGGAGCTTGCTGAGCTGTATACTATTGCATAAATGTCACAAATGTGGGTTTTATAGCGGGGAAATGAAAGAGATAGAAAATCAGCAAAAATGGCCATAAACTACTAATTTTCTGGGTTGAACACCTCTCACAGGAGACACATAGCTGCTCAAAGCTCTCTTCTCTCCAGAAAAACAGAGAACTTTTTCTCTCAAGTAAGGTACGGCAAACACAGAAACTTGTAACACAGCCCTGAATTCAGCACTAACCTGAAAACTGGACTATACTAGCTTAGAAAGGCGGGAAACAAGTATATTTTTTTTTCAGAAAATAAAGCAGATACACTCAAAAAACACTTTAAATGCACAGAAATGGCTATCACACTTGAGTGTGTAGCCTACAACAGTTAAACAGGTAATTTAAACACAAAAATGACTTTGTCAAAGTGCAGGCAGTAAAATAACTACAATATGTAGATGAAACAAGCTGTTTAAATCACAGAAACTGTAGAAAATCAGCATTTTAGGTGGAATTAGCTAAAGGCAGCAAGAAAATGCAGAAAAATGATACTTAATCACTCCAAAGTCTCTCTTTTGTCTCTCTGTTGCTGTAGAAATCTACAGGGCACCAGGAAGGAGTTGCTGAGCTGTATACAAGCGCAAAAACCTTGCAAATGTGGGTTTTATAGCAGGGAAATGAAAGAGATAGAAATTAGCCCAAAATGGCCAATAAACTACTAATTTCTGGGCTGAAACCACTCCTCCAGGGACAGATAGGCTGCTCAAAGCTCCCTCTCTCACAGTGAACAGAGAAACTTCCTTCTATCCAAGTAATGTATGGGCATACACAGAAACTTGTAACAGCCCTGAATTCAGCACTAACCTGGAAACTGGACTATACTAGCTTAGAAAGGTGGGAAAACAAGTATTTTTTTTCCAGAAAATAAAGCAGATACAATAAAAAAACCCTTTAAATGCACAGAAATAGCTATCACACTTGAGTGTGTAGCCTACAACAGTTAAACAGGTAATTTAAACACAAAAACAACTTTGTAAAAGTGCAGGCAGTAAAATAAGTACAATATACTAACAGAAAAAACTCACAAATGTGGGTTTTATAGCAGGGAAAGGAAAGAGATAGAAGTTAGCCCAAAATGGCCAATAAACTACTAATTTCTGGGCTGAAACCACTCCTCCAGGGACAGATAGGCTGCTCAAAGCTCCCTCTCCCACAGTGAACAGAGAAACTTCCTTCTATCCAAGTAAGGTATGGGCTAACACTGTAATTTGTAAAAAATCCCTAAATTGAGCACTAACCTGAAAACTCGACTATAGTAGCTGAGAAAGGTTTTTTTTTTCAGAAAATAAAGCAGATACAATCAAAAAAAATTTAAATGCACAGAAATGGCTGTCATACTTGATAGTGTTGCCTACAACAGTTAAACAGGTAATTTAAACACAAAAACGACTTTGGCAAAGTGCAGGATGTAAAATAAGTACAATATGTAGCTGAAACAAGCTTTTTAAATCACAGAAACACAAGAAAATAGGTGATTTAGGCAGAGTTAGCTAAAGGCAGCAAGAAAATGCAGAAAAATTATACCTAATCACTCCAAAGTCTATCTTTTGTCTCTCTGCTGCTGTAGAACTCTGCAGAGTACCAGGCAGGAGCTTGCTGAGCTGTATACTAGCGCAAAAACCATGCAAACGCTGGTTTTATAGCAGTGAAATGAAAGAGATAGAAATTAGCCCAAATTTTCCAATAAACTACTAATTTCTGGGCTGAATCTACTCATCCAGGGACAGATAAGCTGCTCAAATCACCCTCTCTCACAGTGAACAGAGAAATTTCCTTCTATCCAAGTAAGGTAATGGGCAAACACAGAAACTTATAACACAGCCCTGAATTCAGCACTAATCTGAAAATTGGACTATAGTAGCTTAGAAAGACAGGAAAACAAGTATTTTTTGATTTTTTTCAGAAAATAAAGCAGATACAATCAAAACAAAACTTTAAATGCATAGACATGGCTATCACACTTGAGTGTGTAGCCTAAAACAGTTAAACAGGTATTTTAAACACAAAAAGCAGGCAGTAAAATAAGTTCAATATGTAACTGAAACAAGCCTTTTAAATCACAGAAACTGAAGAAAATCAATGTTTAATACGGAATTAGCTAAAGGCAGCAAGAAAATGCAGAAAAATGATACTTAATCACTCCAAAGTCTCTCTTTTGTCTCTCTGCTGCTGTAGAACTCTGCAGTGCACCAGGCAGGAGCTTGCTGAGCTGTATACTAGTGCAAAACCTCACAAATGCAGGTTTTATAGCAGGGAAATTAAAGAGATAGAAATTAGCCCAAAATGGCCAATAAACTACTAATTTCTGGGCTGAAACCACTCCTCCAGGGACAGATAGGCTGCTCAAAGCTCCCTCTCTCACAGTGAACAGAGAAACTTCCTTCTATCCAAGTAAGGTATGGGCAAACACAGAAACTTGTAACACAGCCCTGAATTCAGCACTAACCTGAAAACAGGAAGATACTAGATTAGAAAGGCAGGAAAAAAAGTATATATATATTTTTTTTATTTCAGAAAATAAAGCATATACATTCAAGAAAACACTTTAAATGCACAGAAACTGCTATCACGCTTGAGTGTGTAGCTACAACAGTTAAACAGGTAATTTAAACACAAAAATTACTTTGTTAAAGTGCAGGCAGTAAAATAAGTACAATATGTAGCTGAAACAAGCTTTTTAAATCACAGAAACTGTAGAAAATTGGCATTTTAGGTGGAATTAGCTAAAGGCAGCAAGAAAATGCAGAAAAATTATACTTAATCACTCCAAAGTCTCTCTTTTGTCTCTCTGCTGCTGTAGAACTCTGCAGGGCACCAGGCAGGAGCTTGCTGAGCTGTATACAAGCTCAAAAACCTTGCAAATGTGGGTTTTATAGCAGGGAAATGAAAGAGATAGAAATTAGCCCAAAATGGCCAATAAACTACTAATTTCTGGGCTGAAACCACTCCTCTAGGGACAGATAGGCTGCTCAAAGCTCCCTCTCTCACAGTGAACAGAGAAACTTCCTTCTATCCAAGTAAGGTATGGGCAAACACAGAAACTTGTATCACAGCCCTGAATTCAGCACTAACCTAAAAACTGGACTATACTAGCTTAGAAAGATGGGAAAACAAGTATTTTTTTTTTTCAGAAAATAAAGCAGATACAATCAAAAAAACCACTTTAAATGCACAGAAATGGCTATCACACTTGAGTGTGTAGCCTACAACAGTTAAATAGGCAATTTAAACACAAAAATGGCTTTGTTAAAGTGCAGGCAGTAAAATAAGTACAATATGTAGCTGAAACAAGCCTTTTAAATCACAGAAACTCTAGAAAATCTGTGTATTAGGTGGAGTTAGCTTAAGGTAGCAAGGGAATGCAGAAAAATGATACTTAATCACTCTAAAGTTTTGCTTTTGTCTCTCTGCTGCTATAATACTCTGCAGGCACCAGCAAGAGCTTGCTTAGCTTTATACTAGCGGAAAAAACTCACAAATGTGGGTTTTACAGCAGGGAAATGAAACAGATAGAAATTAGCCCAAAATGGCCAATAAACTACTAATTTCTGTGCTGAAACAACTTCTCCAGGGACAGATAGGTTGCTCAAAGCTCCCTCTCTCACAGTGAACAGAGAAATTTCCTTCTATCCAAGTAAGGTATGGGCAAACACAGAAACTTGTAACACAGCCCTGAATTCAACCTGAAAACTGGATTATACTAGCTTAGAAAGGTGGGAAACAAATATATTGTTTTTCAGAAAATTAAACAGATACAATCAAAAAAACACTTTACATGCACAGAAATGGCTGTCACACTTGAGTGTGTAGCCTACAACAGTTAAACAGGTAATTTAAACACAAAAACAACTTTGTTAAAGTGCAGGCAGTAAAATAAGTACAATATATAGCTGAAACATGCTTTTTAAATCACAGAAACTTTAGAAAATCACCATTTTAGGTCGAGTTAGCTAAAGGCAGCAAGAAAATGCAGAAAAATAATACTTAATCTCTCCAAAGTCTCTCTTTTGTCTCTCTGCTGCTGTAGAACTCTGCAGGGCACCAGGCAGGAGCTTGCTGAGCTGTATACTAGCGCAAAAAACACGAAAATGCCGATTTTATAGCAGGGAAATGAAAATGATAGAAATTAGTCCAAAATGACCAATAAACTACTAATTTCTAGCTGAAACCACTCCTCTAGGGACAGATAGGCTGCTCAAAGCTCCCTCTCTCACAATGAACAAAGAAACTTCCTTCTATCTAAGTAAGGTATGGGCAAACACAGAAACTTGTAGCACAGCCCTGAATTCAGCACTAACCTAAAAACTGGACTATACTAGCTTAGAAAGACGGGAAAACAAGGATTATTTTTTAGTTTTTTTTTCAGAAAATAAAGTAGATACAATCAAAAAAAAACACTTTAAATGCACAGACATGGCTATCACACTTGAGTGTGTAGCCTAAAACAGTTAAACAGGTATTTTAAATACAAAAATGAATTTGGTAAAGTGCAGGCAGTAAAATAAGTACAATATGTAGCTGAAACAAGCCTTTTAAATCACAGAAACTCTAGAAAATCTGCGTATTAGGTGGAGTTTGCTAAAGGCAGTAAGAAAATGCAGAAAAATGATACTTAGTCACTCTAAAGTTTCGCTTTTGTCTCTCTGCTGCTGTAAAACTCTGCAGGCACCAGCAAGAGCTTGCTTATCTGTATACTAGCACAAAAACTTTGCAAATGTGGGTTTTATAGCAGGGAAATGAAACAGATAGAAATTAGACCGAAATGGCCAAATAAACTACTAATTTCTGTGCTGAAACAACTCCTCTAGAGACAGATAGGTTGCTCAAAGCTCCCTCTCTCACAGTGAACAGAGAAATTTCCTTCTATTCAAGTAAGGTATGGGCAAACACAGAAACTTGTAACACAGCCCTGAATTCACAACTAACTTGAAAACTGGACTATAGTAGCTTAGAATGGTGTGAAACAAGTATATTTTTTTCAGAAAATTAAGCAGATACAATTCAAAAACTTTACAGGCACAGAAATGGCTGTCACACTTGAGTGTGTAGCCTACAACAGCTAAAAATGTAATTTAAACACAAAAACAACTTTGTTTATGTGCAGGCAGTAAAACAAGTACAATATGTAGCGGAAACAAGCTTTTTAAATCACAGAAACTCAAGAAAATCGGCGATTTAGGCAGAGTTAACTAAAGGCAGCAAGAAAATACAGAAAATGATACTTATTCACTCCAAAGTCTGTCTTTTATCTCTCTGCTGCTGTAGAACTCTGCAGGGTACCAGGCAAGAGCTTGCTGAGCTGTATACTAGCACAAAAAACACATAAATGCCAGTTTTATAGCAGGGAAATGAAAGAGATAGAAATTAGCCCAAAATGGCCAATAAACTACTAATTTCTGGGCTGAAACCACTCCTGCAGGGACAGCTAGGCTGCTCAAAGCTCCCTCTCTCACAGTGAACAGAGAAACTTACTTCTTTTCAAGTAAGGTATGGGCAAACACAGAAATGTGCAACAGCCCTGAATTCAGCACTAACCTGGAAACTGGACGATACTAGCTTAGAAATGTGGGAAAACAAGTATTTTTTTTTTTTCAAAAAATAAAGCAGATACAATCAAAAAAGTCTAATCTAATCACTCTAAAGTTTCGCTTTTGTCTCTCTGCAGCTGTAGAACTCTGCAGGCACCAGCAAGAGCTTGCTTAGCTGTATACTAGTGCAAAAACCTTGCAAATTTGGCTTTTATAGCAGGGAAATGAAAGAGATAGAAATTAGCCCAAAATGGCGAATAAATTACTAATTTCTGGACTGAAACCACTCCTGCAGGGACAGCTAGGCTGTTCAAAGCTCCCTCTCTCACAATGAACAGAGAAACGTCCTTCTATCCAAGTAAGGTATGGGAAAACACAGAAACTTGTAACAGCCTTGAATTCAGCACTAACCTGGAAACTAGACTATACTAGCTTAGAAATCTGGGAAAACAAGTATTTTTTTTGTTCATTTTTTTTATTTTTCAGAAAATAAAGCAGATACAATCAAAAACCCTTTAAATGCACAGAAATAACTATCACTTTTGAGTTTGTAGCCTACAAAGGTTAAACAGGTAATTTAAACACAAAACGAATTATAAAAGTGCAGGCAGTAAAATAAGTACCATATGTAGCTGAAACAAGCTTTTTAAATCACAGAAACTCTAGAAAATTGGCATTTTAGGTGAAATTAGCAGATGATAGCAAGCAAATGCAGAAAAATTATACATAATCACTCCAACATCTTTCTTTTGTCTCTCTGCTGATGTGGAACTCTGCAGGGCACCAGGCAGGAGTTTGCTGAGCTGTATACTAGCAGAAAAACCTTGCAAATGTGGATTTTACAGCAGGGAAATGAAAGAGATACAAATTAGCCCCAAATGGGCAATAAACTACTAATTTCTGGGCTGAAACCACTACTCCAGGGACAGATAGGCTGCTCACAGCTCCCTCTCTCACAGTGAACAGAGAAACTTCCTTCTATCCAAGTAAGGTATGGGCAAACACAGAAACTTGTAACACAGCCCTGAATTCAGCACTAACCTGAAAACTGGACTATACTAGCTTAGAAAGGCAGGAAAACAAGTATTTTATTGGTGTTTTTTTTCAGAAAACAAAGCAGATACAATAAAAAAAAACTTTAAATGCACAGACATGGCTATCACACTTGAGTGTGTAGCCTAAAACAGTTAAACAGGTATTTTAAACACAAAAATGAATTTGGTAAAGTGCAGGCAGTAAAATAAGTACAATATGTAGCTGAAACAAGCCTTTTAAATCACAGAACCTCTAGAAAATAGATGTTTAAGATGGAATTAGCTAAAGGCAGCAAGAAAATGCAGCAAAATTATTCTTAATCACTCCAACATCTCTCTTATGTTTCTCTGCTGCTGTAGAACTCTGCAGTGCACCTGGCAGGAGCTTGTTGAGCTGTATATTAGAGCAAAACCTCACAAATGCAGGTTTTATAGCAGGGAAATTAAAGAGATAGAAATTAGCCCAAAATTTCCATTAAACTACTAATTTCTGGGCTGAATCCACTCCACCAGGGACAGATAGGCTGCTCAAAGCACCCTCTCTCACAGTGAACAGAGAAACTTTCTTCTATCCAAGTAAGGTATGGGCAAACACAGAAACTTGTAACACAGCCCTGAATTCAGCACTAACCTGAAAACTGGACTATACTAGCTTAGAAAGGCAAGAAAACAAGTATTTTTTTTCAGAAAACAAAGCAGATACAATAAAAAAAACCTTTAAATGCACAGACATGGCTATCGCACTTGAGTGTGTAGCCTAAAACAGTTAAACAGGTATTTTAAACAAAAAAAGCAGGCAGTAAAATAAGTTCAATATGTAGCCGAAACAAGTGTTTTAAATCACAGAAACTCTAGAAAATCAATGTTTAAAACAGAATTAGCTAAAGGCAGCAAGAAAATGCAGAAAAATGATACTTAATCACTCCAAGGTCTCTCTTATGTCTCTCTGCTGCTGTAGAACTCTGCAGTGCACCTGGCAGGAGCTTGCTGAGCTGTATACTAGTGCAAACCCTCACAAATGCAGGTTTTATAGCAGGGAAATTAAAGAGATAGAAATTAGCCCAAAATTTCCAATAAACTACTAATTTCTGGGCTGAATCCACTCCTCCAGGGACAGATAGGCTGCTCAAAGCTCCCTCTCTCACAGTGAACAGCGAAAGTTCTTTCTATCCATGTAAGGTATGGGCAAACACAGAAACTTGTAACACAGCCCTGAATTCAGCACTAACCTGAAAACTGGACTATACTAGCTTAGAAAGGCGGGAAAACAAGTATATATATTTTTTTTATTTCAGAAAATAAAGTAGATACAATCAAAAAAACACTTTAAATGCACAGAAATGGCTATCACACTTGAGTGTGTAGCCTACAACAGTTAAATAGGCAATTTAAACACAAAAATGGCTTTGTTAAAGTGCAGGCAGTAAAATAAGTACAATATGTAGCTGAAACAAGCCTTTTAAATCACAGAAACTCTAGAAAATCTGTGAAATAGGTGGAGTTAGCTAATGGCAGCAAGAAAATGCAGAAAAATGATGTTTAATCACTCTAAAGTTTCGCTTTTGTCTCAGAAACTTGTAACATAGCCCTGAATTCAGCACTAATCTGAAAATGGGACTATACTAGCTTAGAAAGGTGGGAAATAAGTATATATTTTTTTTTCGGACAAAAAAGCAGATACAATCAAAAAAACACTTTACATGCACAAAAATGGCTGTCACACTTGAGTGTGTAGCCTACAACAGTTAAACAGGTAATTTAAACACAAAAATGACTTTGTTAAAGTGCAGGCAGTAAAATAAGTACAATATGTTGCTGAAACAAGCTTTTTAAATCACAGAAACACAAGAAAATCGACGATTTAGGCAGAGTTAGCTAAAGGCAGCAAGAAAATGCAGAAAAATAATACTTAATATCCCCAAAGTCTCTCTTTTGTCTCTCTGCTGCTAAAGATCTCTGCAGGGTACCAGGCAGGAACTTGCTGAGCTGTATACTAGCGCAAAAAAAATGTAAATGCCGGTTTTATAGCAGGGAAATGAAAAAGATAGAAATTAGCCCAAAATGGCCAGTAAACTACTAATTTCTGGGCTGAAACCACTCCTCTAGGGACAGATAGGTTGCTCAAAGCTCCCACTCACACAGTGAACAGAGAATTTTCCTTCTATTCAAGTAAGGTATGGGCAAACACAGAAACTTGTAACACAGCCCTGAATTCACAACTAACTTGAAAACTGGACTATAGAAGCTTAGAATGGTGTGAAACAAGTATATTTTTTTCAGAAAATTAAGCAGATACAATTAAAAAAACACTTTATGTGCACAGAAATGGCTGTCACACTTGAGTGTGTAGCCTACAACAGTTAAAAATGTAATTTAAACACAAAAACGACTTTGTTAAAGTGCAGGCAGTAAAATAAGTACAATATGTAGCGGAAACAAGCTTTTTAAATCACAGAAACTCAAGAAAATCGGTGATTTAGGCAGAGTTAGCTAAAGGCAGCAAGAAAATGTAGAAAAGTAATACTTTATCTCTCCAAAGTCTCTCTTTTGTCTCTCTGCTGCTAAAGATCTCAGCAGGGTACCAGGCAGGAGCTTGCTGAGCCATATACTAGCACAAAAAACACGCAAATGCCAGTTTTATAGCAGGGAAATGAAAGAGATAGAAATTAGTCCA
The DNA here is from genome assembly GCF_019279795.1 of Protopterus annectens. Classification (NCBI taxonomy): domain Eukaryota; kingdom Metazoa; phylum Chordata; order Ceratodontiformes; family Protopteridae; genus Protopterus; species Protopterus annectens. The sequence continues at coordinate 1,311,852,821 of NC_056744.1, read as the reverse complement.
AAATGGCCAATTAACTACTAATTTCTGGGCTGAAACCACTCCTGCATGGACAGTTAGGCTGCTAAAAGCTTCCACTCACAGTGAACAGAGAAACTTCCTTCTATCCAAGTAAGATATGGGCAAACACAGAAACTTGTAACAGCCCTGAATTCAGCACTAACCTGGAAACTAGACTATACTAGCTTAGAAAGGTGGGAAAACAAGTATTTTTTTTCAGAAAATAAAGCAGATACAATAAAAAAAACCTTCAAATACACAGAAAGAGCTATCACACTTGAGTGTGTAGTCTACAAAAGTTAAACAGGTAATTTAAACATAAAAACAAGTTTGTAAAAGTGCAGGCAGTAAAATAAGTACAATATGTAGCTGAAACAAGCTTTTTAAATCACAGAAACTCTAGAAAATTGGCATTTTAGGTGAAATTAGCAGAAGATAGCAAGACAATGCAGAAAAATGATACATAATCATTCTAAAGTCTTTCTTTTGTCTCTCTGCTGCTGTGGAACTCTGCAGGGCACCAGGCAGGAGTTTGCTGAGCTGTATACTAGTGCAAATATCTCACAAATGCGGGTTTTACAGCAGGGAAATCAAAGAGATAGAAATTAGCTCCAAATGGGCAATAAACTACTAATTTCTGGGCTGAAATCACTCCTTAAGGGACAGATAGGCTGCTCAAAGCTCCCTCTCTCACAGTGAAAAGAGAAACTTCCTTCTATCCAAGTAAGGTATGGGCAAACACAGAAACTTGTAACACAGCCCTGAATTCAGCACTAACCTGAATACTGGACTATACTAGCTTAGAAAGGCTGGAAAACAAGTTTTTTATGTTTTTTTTTCAGAAAATAAAGCAGATACAATTAAAAAAAAAAACACTTTGAATGCACAGAAATGGCTATCACACCTGAATGTGTAGCCTACAATAGCTAGAAATGTCATTTAAAAACAGAAACGACTTTGCTAAAGTGCAGGCAGTAAAATAAGTAATAGCTGAAAAATGCTTTTTAAATTACAGAAACAAAATCTGTGTTGTAGGTCGAGTTATCTAAACGCAACAAGAAAATGCAGAAAAATGATATTTAATCACTCCATGGTCTCTCTTTTTTTTCTCTGCTGCTGTAAAATTCTGCGGGGCAGTATGCAGGAGCAAGCTGAGCTGTATACTAGCAGAAAAACCTCACAAATGCGGGTTTTACAGCAGGGAAATGAAAGATAAAAATTAGCCCAAAATGGCCAATAAACTACTAATTTCTAGGCTGAAACCACTCCTCCAGGGACAGATAGGCTGCTCAAAGCTCCTTCTCTCACGGTGAACAGAGAAACTTTCTTCTATCCAAGTACAGTATGAGCAAACACAGAAACTTGTAACACAGCCCTGAATTCAGCACTAACCTGAAAACTGGACTATACTAGCTTAGAAAGGCAGGAAAACAAGTATTTTTTTTTTCAGAAAACAAAGCAGATACAATCAAAAAAAGTTTAAATGCACAGACATGGCTATCATACTTGAGTGTGTAGCCTAAAACAGTTAAACAACTATTTTAAACACAAAAAAATTAATTTGGTAAAGTGCAGGCAGTAAAATAAGTACAATATGTAGCTGAAACAAGCCTTTTAAATCACAGAAACTGTAGAAAATTGGCGTTTAAGATGGAACTAGCTAAAGGCAGCAAGAAAATGCAGAAAAATGATACTTAATAACTCCAAAGTCTCTCTTTTGTCTATCTGATGCTGTAGAACTCTGCAGAGCACCAGGCAGGAGCTTGCTGAGCTGTATACAAGCACAAAAACCTTGCAAATCTGGGTTTTATAGCAGGGAAATGAAAGGGATAGAAATTAGCACAAAATGACCAATAAACTACTAATTTCTGAGCTGAAACCACTCCTCTACAGACAGATAGGATGCTCAAAGCTCCCTCTCTCACAATGAACAGATGAACTTCCTTCTATCCAAGTAAGGTATGGGCAAACACTGAAACTTGTATCACAGCCCTGAATTCAGCAGTAACCTAAAAACTGGACTATACTAGCTTAGAAAGACGGGAAAATAAGTATTTTTTTTTTCAGAAAATAAAGCAGATACAATCAAAAAAACACTTTAAATGCATAGAAATGGCTATCACACTTGAGTTTGTAGCCTACGACAGTTAAATAGGCAATTTAAAAACAAAAATTACTTGTTTTAGTGCAGGCAGTAAAATAAGTACACTATGTAGCTGAAACAAGATTTTGAAATCACAGAAACTCAAGAAAATTGGCTATTTAGACAGAGTTAGCTAAAGGCAGCAAGAAAATGCAGAAAAATAATACTTAATCTCTACAAAGTCTCTCTTTTGCCTCTCTGCTGCTAAAGATCTCTGCAGGGTAGCAAGCAGGAGCTTGCTGAGCTGTATACTAGCGCAAAAAAATGCAAATGCCGGTTTTATAGCAGGGAAATGAAAGAGATAGAAATTAGCCCAAAATGGCCAATAAACAACTAATTTCTGTGCTGAAACATCTCATCAAGGGACATATAGGTTGCTCAAAGCTGCCCCTCTCACAGTGAACAGATAAATTTCCTTCTATCCAAGTAATGTATGGGCAAACACAGAAACTTGTAACACAGCCCTGAATTCAGCACTAACCTGAAAACTGGACTATACTAGCTTAGAAAGGTGGGAAACAAGTATATATTTTTCAGAAAATTAAGCAGATACAAAAAAAAACACTTCACATGCACAGAAATAGCTGTCACACTTGAGTGTGTAGCCTGCAACAGTTAAACAGGTAATTTAAACACAGAAATGACTTTGTTTAAGTGCAGGCAGTAAAATAAGTACAATATGTAGCTGACAAAAGCTTTTTAAATCATGGAAACTCAAGAAAATTGGCAATTTAGGCAGAGTTGGCTAAAGGCAGCAAGAAAATACAGAAATATGATACTTAATCACTCCAAAGTCTCTCTTTTGTCTCTCTGCTGCTGTAGAACTTTGCAGGGTACCAGGCATGAGCTCGCTGAGCTGTATACTAGTGCAAAACTACACAAATGCTGGTTTTATAGCAGGGAAATGAAAGAGATAGAAATTAGCCCAAAATGGCCAATAAACTACTAATTTCTGGGCTGCAACCACTCCCACAGGGACAGCTAGGCTGCGCAAAGCTCCGTCTCTCACATTGAACAGAGAAACTCACTTCTATCCAAGTAAGGTATGGGTAAACACAGAAACTTGTAACAGCCCTGAATTCAGCCCTAACCTAGAAACTGGACTATACTAGCTTTGAAATGTGGGAAAACAAGTATTTTTTTATTTTTTTTTCCAGAAAATAAAGCAGATACAATCAAAAAAAACTTTAAATGCCCAGAAATAGCTATCACACTTGAGTGTGTAGCCTACAACAGTTAAACAGGTAATTTAAACAAAAAATACGACTTTATAAAAGTGCAGGTAGTAAAATAACTACAATATGTAGCTGAAAAAGCTTTTTAAATCACAGAAACTCTAGAAAATCTGTATTTCAGGTGGAATTAGCAGAAGATAGCAAGAAAATGCACAAAAATGATACATAATCACTCCAAAGCCTCTCTTTTGTCTCTCTGCTGCTGTGGAACTCTGCAGGGCACCAGGCATGAGTTTGCTGAGCTATATACTAGTGCAAAAACCTCGCAAATGCAGGTTTTACAGCAGGAAAATCAAAAAGATAGAAATTAGCCCCAAATGGCCAATAAACTGCTAATTTCTGGGTTGAAACCACTCCTTCAGGGACAGATATGCTGCTCAAAACTCCCTCACTCACAGTGAACAGAGAAACTTCCTTCTATCCAACTATGGTAGTGGCAAACACTATAACTTGTAACTCAGCCCTGAATTCAGCTCTACCCTGAAAACTGGACTATATTAGATTAGAATTTTTTTTTGCAGAAAATAAAGCAGATACAATAAAAAACACTAAATGCATAGAAATGGCTATCATACTTGAGTGTGTAGCCTACAACAGTTAAAAAGGTAATTTAAACACAAAAATTACTTTGTTAAATTGCAGGGAGTAAAATAAGTATGATATGTAGCTGAAACAAGCTTTTTAAATCACAGAAACTCAAGAAAATTGGCGATTTAGGCAGAGTTAGCTAAAGGCAGCAAGAAACTCTAGAAAATCTGTATTTTAGGTGGAATTAGCAGAAGATAGCAATAGAATGCAGAAAAGGCAGAGTTAGCTAAAGGCAGCAAGAAAATGCAGAAAAATAATACTTAATCACTCCAAAGTCTCTCTTTTGTCTCTCTGCTGCTGTACAACTCTGCAGAGTACCATTCAGGAGCTTGCTGAGCTGTATACTAGCGCAAAAAACATGCAAATGCCAGTTTTATAGCAGGGAAATGAAAGAGATAGAAATTAGCCCAAAATGGCCAATAAACTACTAATTTATTGGCTGAAACCACTCTGGCAGGGTCAGCTAGGCTGCTCAAAGCTCCCTCTGTCACAGTGAACAGAGAAACATATTTCTATCCAAGTAAGGTATGGGCAAACACATAAATATGTAACAGCCTTGAATTCAGCACTATCCTGGCAACTAGACTATACTAGCTTAGAAATGTGGGAAAACAAGTATTTTTTTTTTTTTATTTTTCAGAAAATAAAGCAGATACAGTAAAAAAGCACTTTAAATGCACAGAAATAACTAACACTTTTGAGTTTGTAGCCTACAAAAGTTAAACAGGTAATTTAAACACAAAAATGACTTTGTAAAAGTGCAGGCAGTAAAATAAGTACAATATGTAGCTGAAACAAGCTTTTTAAATCACAGAAACTCTAGAAAGGTGGTGATTTAGGTGGAATTAGCAGAAGATAGCAAGAAAATGCAGAAAAATGATACATAATCACTTCAAAGTCTTTCTTTTGTCTCTCTGCTGCTGTGGAACTCTGCAGTGCACCAGGCAGGAGTTTGCTGAGCTGTATACTAATGCAAAAACCTAGCAAATGTGTGGTTTAGAGCAGAGAAATCAAAGAGATAGAAATTAGCCACAAATGACCAATAAACTACTAATTTTGGGGCTGAAACCACTCTCCAGGGACAGATAGGCTGCTCAAAGCTCCCTCTCTCACAGTGAAAAGAGAAACTCCCTTCTATCCAAGGTATAGGGAAACACAGAAATTCTTTTATAACAAAACGTACTTCGACCACACAAATTTAAAAACAAAATTAACCAGATATATGTAATCGCTTTCGTTTAAAAAGTTTTAAACTTTAGACAATCCGTTACACTACATGACTTCCTTTTATAACTTTTCATTGCTTCAAAAAGAAGTCACATGACTCCTAATACTACTATTTAGCCAGTTTGAAAAATTCATTACCTTTACCTCATATTTATGTAATACAATGACATTTTTAAATAAATTATCTAAATTTATATTAAATGGATAGTATATATATATATATATATATATATATATATATATATGTGTGTGTGTGTGTGTGTGTGTGTGTGTGTGTGTGTGTGTGTGTGTTTGTGTGTGTGTGTGAACCAGAACTATATATATATATATATATATATATATATATATATATATATATATATATATATATATTATATTCTATTATTAAATATTAAATAAAATTGATCTTTATAAATATAATAAATATAATAAATACATATAATGAATATATACCTCAATAACACTATTCTTAAAAAATATATATTTTATGGAATGGTATCAACCTTTTTAAAATCCATGAATTTAAATATAAAAATAATAAATTATTAAAATAATATATAAAAATATATATTATTCTAAAGTTTCTTAATAATAAATAAATATTTTATATTGATAAGAAAAGAATCAATTAATATCTAAAAAATCAAATTAACTCATTTAATCTTTAATTTTCTTTCTGTTTAATGCCATTAATTTTAATATTGGTGCTATTGTATCATTTATTCCTGGCCATGTATCAGCTTGTAATTTAATTTACCATTGTAATTCTTTTTTTTCAAAAATTAAACCCCAAGGGCTTCTATTTTCCATTTCACCATGATCTATAACTGTAAAATAAAATTGATGATTACTATATTCATTAATATGTTTAGCTAAAGCATTATTTACCTTATTTTTCTTAATGGAATATTCATGTTCATAAATCCTTTGAGATAAAACTCTCTCTGTTTTTTCTATATAAAATATAGGACATGAATCACACATAGCTGCATATACTACAGCTTTTGATTTACAATTATACTTATTTTTTAAAAAATATATATTTTTTTCTTTAAATAGAAAAATTGTCCTACTTTTATTTTATGGCACCAATTACAAGCTCCACACTTTTTCATTCCACTTATTGTATTATTATTTTTCTTATTTTGGGTGTTTTATTTTAGTAGTTCTTTAAAACTTTTCCCTTTTCTATATACAATTTTAGGGAAACTATCTATATATTTTTTTACATTGAAAATCATCCATTAAAATTGCCCAATTATTTACAAAATTTTTCTTATTGTTTGATGTTCTTGTGAATAAGTAATTATTAATGCTTTTGTGATTTCTTTCTTATTTCATCTCCTAACATTACATTTTTATTAAGTTTAGTATTTATTATAATCTCTACATTAGTAGTTGCTATCATATTTTCAGCATCATTATTTAAATTAGTAATATTAATATTCGTCAATTTCAAAATCAGTGAAAAATGGCCGCTTGATCTTTTTTGTGTTACTTCTGTTATTAAATTATCTATTAGAGCTGGTGGGTAATTTCTATTTAAAAACATACTTCTTAAAAAATTACTTTCTATTTTAAATTGTTCAAAATTAGTTTCCATATGCACCGCTCTAACAAGCTGACCTTTTATTACTGATTTTTTCTGATATTCTGGATGGGCACTACCATAATGGAGAAAACTATTAGAATAAGATTATTTTCTATGAATTACTGAAACATAAGTTTCATTTTCATAATCTTTAATTAAATTTATATCTAAATAATTAATATTATAATCACTTATGTTCCATGTAAATTTAAAAATTGAGATAGTTTCATTTATATAAATTAAAAGTTCATTTAAAATGTCATTTAATTTAATTCATTTAATGATATTTGTTCATATGTATCAGTTTAAATAAAGTAAATAATGCTTTAGCTAAACATATTAATGAATATAGTAATCATCAATTTTATTTTACAGTTATAGATCATGTTGAAATGGAAGATAGAAGCCCTTGGGGTTTAATTCTTGAACAAAAAGAATTACAATGGCAAGTTAAATTACAAGCTGATACATGGCCTGGAATAAATAGATGAAAGAACTACAATAGCGCCAATATTAAAATAAATGATATTAAACAGAAATAAAATTAAAGATTAAATGAGTTAATTTGATTTTTTAGATATTAATTGATTCTTTTCTTATGAATATAAATATTTATTTATTATTAAGAAATTTTAGAATAATATATATTTTTTATATATTATTTTAATAATTTATTATTTTTATATTTAAATTCATGGATTTTAAAAAGGTTGATACCATTCCATAAAATAAAAAAAAAAATAAGAATAGTGTTATTGAGGTATATGTTGATTATATGTATTTATTATATTTATTATATTTATAAAGATCAATTTTATTTAATATTTAATAATAGAATATAATATATATATATATATATATATATATATATATATATATATATATATATATATATATATAGTTCTGGTATATATATATATATATATATATATATATATATATATATATATACTATCCATTTAATATAAATTTAGATAATTTAATTTAAAAATTTCATTGTATTTCATAAATATGAGGTAAAGGTAATGAATTTTTCAAACTGGCTAAATAGTAGTATTAGGCATGTGTGTGTTTTAAGAGTCATGTGACTTCTTTTTGAAGCAAAGAAAAGTTATAAAAGGAAGTGATGTGGTGTAATGGATTGTCTGATGAAGTTTAAAACTTTTTAAATGAAAGTGCTTACATATAGCTGGTTAATTTTGTTTTTAAATTTGTGTGGTCGAAGTACGTTTTGTTATAATAAATCTTCAATACATACTGGTTGGTGGCTTTTCGCTTATATTATGTTATCAGTTTGTTCATTTGTAAAGACATGTCGTTAGTTGTTCCAAGTGAAACTGCCATACAGCTGGATGAATCTACGGACAGGACCGAAGGATTGATTGGTAATCTGACTGCGTTGATTATGAAACTGACACAACGAGTAGATAGCTTGCATGAGAGGCTAAACAGTTCGGAAGCGAGTATAGTAAATAGTGGTTCACATGGCTCAAAATCAAATGGTTCGCCTTGATATTAGTAATGGTACTAGCGGTGACAATTCCAGACGTGGTGGAGAAGTTTTAAAAGATAATTGTGGTACCCAAATGAATTCTAATAATAAAATACACCAGGTACCATCACATCGAGAAAAAGAGCATACCCCGTTTTTTAGAGAAGGCACAAGGAAAACAATTCCGGTTTTGATGGAATGGTTGGATGCTTCATTTGCATTCTCAGGACATGTAAACCAAGGTAATAAAACTATAGACTCAAAGCTCAATGACTATGATACTAAATTACTTAAATGTAGGAAGCTACAGTTGGATAATGCTTATTTAAATGAATGTATCAAACGTAATATTGTACCGAAAGGGTTACGCCTTTGTCGTTACCCAACTGATTTGGTACATAATTCCCCTATGCATACTGAGTTGTTACAGTTGTTCGACAAGAGTGGAAAAGAATTATTAAGCGTGTTAATTAAATATAACCAATTGGAAATAGACCAGCTGATTGTTGATTTAGACCATTTAGATAAAGTTATTAGAGCTGACATTTCCTTTGATACTATCCAATATGAGATGCTGAGAATTTATAATAGTATCGAACAACAAATAACCAAATTAAAGAATGGGAAAATGCATAAATTAGATAGAGACATTAATCAGTATGCTAATGGATTAGCCTATCCTAGCCCACCAGGAGGCCAAGAAGAAATAAACTTTATGGTTATTATAACAATAAATTGAATAATGTGTCACAAGATCATATTGACATTGGACAAAATAATGACTTGGTATACAATGAAGAATTTCCAGAACTGAGACGATCAGAAATTCTTAAAAATAAAACCCCTTACTCTAATTATCAGACAGTGGGGTTTCAAGGGGCCAGGCCCAAGGACAAACAATGGAGAACTTAGACAATAATGTATCATTGGATGTAAATGGTAGTAATGATCAACTGGACTTGCAAATGTGTCATAATGAATTGATTGAGAATGATTGTAAGCATATTATGGTTAATAATGGTGGAGATTTTAAAGTTTTTAACTTTTCTAACACTGAAGTTAACCATGATGTGTTAAATTTTTTATCTAAAGGATATACTTTTGTTCCTTCTAAATCATTTGATTCTACAACAATAATGATTGACATGAAATTGTTTTTAAGAAAAATTAATTTTTCTTTAATATATCATGACACTATTTGTAGTGAGTCTTGTAACTTCAATATTAGTAGTACTTATAACCCGCCTTTACACCCCAAATTATTATTGTATGAAAAAGTGTGTGAATATCAGTTAAAAAATGTAGATAAATGGAATAGAGCGATTGATTACCCCTCAAATTTAAGTAAAAAAAATATATATATTTTAAAGGCTTTACAGAAATAAAAAATTAGAATTATGAAGCCAGATAAAGGAGGAGGGACTGTTATTATGAGCAATGAACTGTATAATGAAAAGCTTAATTTAATTTTACAAACTGATACATACGAACAAATATCATTAAATGAATTAAATTTAGCATATAAAAAATATATATACAAATAAATTATATGTTTTTAGAAAGACGAATTGATATAGATTTATATAATTATTTGAATATTATAACACCTAGAATTCCTATTTTTTTTAGAAACCCAAAAATGCATAACATTTATTTGATCCTCCCATGCATCCATTGGTAGATGGAAGGGATTCTATTACATCAGCATGTGCTAAATATGTCGATTATGAGTTAAAAAAGATTGTTAAAAATGAAAAATATATTTGTAAAGACTCGTGGACATTTTTAGAACACATGAATGAAGTAAAATTTAATAAGCAAGATATTTTAGTAACTATAGATGTATGTGACCTCTACACGGTAATGAAGTATTAATTGAACATTGTATTAATCATGATTTAGCCAATCTTATTATTGAACTTTTAGAATTAATTTTAAATAATAATTATATTACATTTGATAAAAAATATTATCTACAGAAAAAAAGGTATTGCAATGGGTTCACCGTGTGGAGGTACTTATGCAAATTTAGTAATGGCATTTTGAGAGAAAAAAATTATTTTTAATAGTAAGTATCGTTTATTTATTAAATCTTATCATCACTTTCAGGATGATATTTGTCTTATCTGGAATGGTAATCATGATATTTTAAATTAATTTTTAATTTATATAAATGAAACTACCTCATTTTTTAAATTTACATGGAACATAAGTGATTATAATATTAATTATTTAGATATAAATTTATTTAAAGATTATGAAAATGAAACTTATGTTTCAGTAATTCATAGAAAAGAATCTTATTCTAATAGTTTTCTCCATTATAGTAGTGCCCATCCAGAATATCAGAAAAAATCAGTAATAAAACGTCAGCTTGTTAGAGCGGCATGTATGGTGACTAATTTTGAACAATTTAAAATAGAATGTAACTTTTTAAGAAGTATGTTTTTAAATAAAAATTACCCACCAGCTTTAATAGATAATTTAATAACAGAAGTAACACAAAAAAGATCAAACGGCCATTTTTCACCAATTTTGAAATTGCCGAATATTAATATTACTAATTTAAATAATGATGCTGAAAATATGATAGCAACTACTAATGAAGAGATTATAATAAAAACTACATTTAATAAAAATTTAATGTTAGCAGATGAAAATAAGAAAGAATTCACAAAAGCATTAATAATTACATATTCGCATGAACATCAAATGATAAGAGAAATTTTTGTAAATAATTGGACAATTTTAATGGATGATTTTCAATGTAAAAATATATATAGCTAGTTTCCCTAAAATTGCATATAGAAAAGGGAAAAGTTTTAAGGAACTACTAAAATAAAACACCCAAAATAAGAAAAATAATAATACAATAAGTGGAATGAAAAAGTGTGGAGCTTGTAATTGGTGCCATAAAATAAAAGTAGGACAATTTTTCTATTTAAAGAATAAAAGATATATTTTTAAAAAAAATAAATATAATTGTAAATAAAAAGCTGTAGTATATGCAGCTATGTGTGATTCCTGTCCTATATTTTATATAGGAAAAACAGAGAGAGTTTTATCTCAAAGGATTTATGAACATGAATATTCTATTAAGAAAAATAAAGTAAATAATGCTTTAGCTAAACATATTAATGAATATAGTAATCATCAATTTTATTTTACAGTTATAGATCATGTTGAAATGGAAGATAGAAGCCCTTGGGGTTTAATTCTTGAAAAAAAAGAATTACAATGGTAAATTAAATTACAAGCTGATACATGGCCAGGAATAAATTAAAGAACTACAGTAGCGCCAATATTAAAATTAATGGCATTGGACAGAAAGAAAATTAAAGATTAAATGAGTTAATTTGATTTTTTAGATATTAATTGATTATTTTATTATGATATAAAATATTTATTTATTATTAAAAAATTTTAGAATAATATATTTTTTTAGATATTATTTTAATAATTTATTATTTTTATATTTAAATTCATGGATTTTTAAAAAGGTTGATACCATTCCATAAAATAAAAAAAAATTAAGAATAGTGTTATTGAGGTATATATTCATTATATGTATTTATTATATTTATAAAGATCAATTTTATTTAATATTCAATAATAGAATATTTTATATATATATATATATATATATATATATATATATATATATATATATATATATATATATATCATACATATATAGTTCTGGTTCATATATATATATATATATATATATATATATATATATATATATATATATATATATATATATATATACTCTCCATTTAATATAAATTTAGATAATTTAATTTAAAAAATTCATTGTATTACATAAATATGAGGTAAAGGTAATGAATTTTTCAAACTGGCTAAATAGTAGTATTAGGCAGGTGTGTGTTTTAAGAGTCATGTGACTTCTTTTTTAAGCAATGAAAAGTTATAAAAGGAAGTGATGTGGTGTAACGGATTGTCTGAGGAAGTTTGAAACTTTTTAAATGAAAGCGTTTACATATATCTGGTTAATTTTGTTTTTAAATTTGTGTGGTCGAAGTACGTTTTGTTATAATAAATTTTCAATACATACCGGTTGGTGGCTTTTCGCTTATATTGTGTTATCAGTATGTTCGTTTGTAAAGACAAAACACAGAAACTTGTAACACAGCTCTGAATTCAGCAATAACCTGAATACTGGATTATACTAGCTTAGAAAGGCTGGAAAACAAGCTTTTTTTTTTGTTTGTTTGTTTTTTTTTCAGAAAATAAAGCAGATCCAATTAATAAAACACTTTAAATGCACAGAAATGGCTATCACACCTGAGTGTGTAGCCTACAACAGTTAAAAATGTCATGTAAAAACAGAAACAACTTTGCTAAAGTACAGGCAGTGAAATAAGTGCAATATATAGCTGAGACATGCTCTTTAAAACACAGAAACTTTACAAAATCGAAGTTTTAGGCCGAGTTATCTAAAGGCAACAAGAAAATGCAGAAAAATTATACTTAATCACTACAAACTCTCTCTTTTGTCTATCTGCTGCTGTAGAATTCTGCAGAGCAGTAGGCAGGAGCTTGCTAAGCTATATACTAGCAGAAAAACTTCACAAATGTGGGTTTTATAGCAGGGAAATGAAAGAGATAAATATTAACCAAAAATGGCCAATAAACTACTAATTTCTAGGCTGAAACCACTCCTCCAGGACAGATAGGCTGCTCAAAGCTCCCTCTCTCACAGTGAACAGAGAAACTTCCTTCTATCCAAGTAAGGTATGGGCAAACACAGAAACTTGTAACACAGCCCTGAATTCAGCACTAACCTGAAAACTGGACTAGACTAGCTTAGAAAGATGGGAAAACAAGTTTTCTTTTTTTGTTTTTTTTTTCAGAAAATAAAGCAGATACAATCAAAAAAAAGAACTTTAAATGCACAGACAAGACTATCACACTTGAGTGTGTAGCCTAAAACAGTTAAACAGGTATTTTAAACACAAAAATGAATTTGGTAACGTGCAGGCAGTAAAATAAGTACAATATGTAGCTAAAATAAGCCTTTTTAATCACAGAAACTCTAGAAAATCGACGTTTAAGACAGAATTAGCTAAAGGCAGCAAGAAAATGCAGAAAAATTATACTTAATCACTCCAAAGTCTCTCATGTCTCTCTGCTGCTGTAGAACATTGCAGTGTACCTGGCAGGAGCTTGCTGAGCTGTATACTAGCGCAAAACCTCTCAAATACAGGTTTTATAACAGGGAAATTAAAGAGATTGAAATTAGCCCAAAATTTCCAATAAACTGCTAATTTCTGGGATGAATCCACTCCTCCAGGGACAGATAGGCTGCTCAAAGCTCCCTCTCTCACAGTGAACAGCAAAAGTTCCTTCTATCCATGCAAGGTATGGGCAAACACAGAAACTTGTAACACAGCCCTGAATTCAGCACTAACCTGAAAACTGGACTATACTAGCTTAGAAATGAGGGAAAACAAGTATTTTTTTTTATTTTTCAGAAAATAAAGTAGATACAATGAAAAAAATCTTTAAATGCATAGAAATAGCTATCAAACTTGAGTGTGTAGCCTACAACAGTTAAACAGGTAATTTAAACAAAAATACAACTTTGTAAAAGTGCAGGCAGTAAAATAAGTACAATATGTAGCTGAAAAAGCGTTTTAAATCACAGAAACTCTAGAAAATTGGCATTTTAGGTGGAATTAGCAGAATATAGCAAGAAAATATAGAAACATGATACATAATCACTCCAAAGTCTCTCTTTTGTCTCTCTGCTGCTGTGGAATTCTGCAGGGCACCAGGCAGGAGTTTGCTGAGTTGTATACTAGTGCAAAAACCTTGCAAATGCAAGTTTTACAGCAGGGAAATCAAAGAGATAGAAATTAGCCCCAAATGGCCAATAAACTACTAATTTCTGGGCTGAAACCACTCCTCCAGGGACAGATAGGCTGCTCAAAACTCCCTCACTCACAGTAAACAGAGAAACTTCCTTCTATCCAAGTATGGAATGGGCAAACACTATAACTTGTAACACAGCCCTGAATTCAGCTCTAACCTGAAAACTGGACTATACTAGCTTAGAAAGGCGGGAAACAAGTTTTTTTTCTGTTTTTTTTTTTTTTTTGTAGAAAATAAAGCAGATACAATAAAAAACACTTTAAATGCACAGAAATGGCTATCACACTTTAATGTTAAACAGGTAATTTAAACACAAAAATGTCTGTTAAATGGCAGGTAGTAAAATAAGTATGATATGTTGCTGAAACAAGCTATTTAAATCACAGAAACTCAAGAAAATTGTCGATTTAGGCAGAGTTAGCTAAAGGCAGCAAGAAAGTGCAGAAAAATAATACCTAATCACTCCAAAGTCTCTCTTTTGTCTCTCTGCTGCTGTAGAACTCTGCAGGGTACCAGCCAGGAGCTTGCTAAGGTGTATATTAGCGCAAAAAAAATGCCGTTTTTATAGCAGGGAAATGAAAGAGAGGGAAATTAGCCCAAAATGGCCAATAAACTAGTAATTTCTGGGCTGAAACCTCTCCTGCAGGATCATCTAGGCTGCTGAAAGCTCCCTTTCTCACAGTGACCAGAGAAATGTCCTTCTATCCAAGTAAGGTAACGGCAAACACAGAAACTTGTAACAACCTTGAATTCAGCGCTAACCTGGAAACTAGACTATACTATCTTAGAAATGTCGGAAAACAAGTGTTTTTTTTTCAGAAAATAAAGCAGATACAATCATAAAACCCCTTTAAATGCACAGAAATTGCTATCACACTTGAGTTTGTAGCCTACAAAAGTTAAATAGGTAATTTAAACACAAAATCGACTTTGTAAAAGTGCAGGCAGTAAAATAAGTTTAATATGTAGCTGAAACAAGCTTTTTAAATCACAGAAACTCTAGAAAGGTGGCAATTTACATGGAATTTGCAGAAGATAGCAAAAAAATGCAGAAAAATGATACATAATCACTCCAAAGTCTTTCTTTTGTCTCTCTGTTGCTGTGGGACTCTGCAGCGCACTAGGCAGGAGTTTGCTGAGCTGTATACTAATGCAAAAACCTGACAAATGTCGGTTTTAGAGCAGGGAAATCAAAGAGATAGAAATTATCCCAAAATGTCCAATAACTACTAATTTCTGGTCTGAATCCACTCCTGCAGGGACAGACAGGCTGCTCAAAGCTCCCTCGCTCACAGTGAACAGTGAAACTTCCTTCTGTCCATGTAAGGTATGGGCAAACACAGAAACTAGTAATACAACCATGGATTCAGCACTAACCTGAAAACTGGACTATACTACCTTAGAAAGGCGGGAAAACAAATATATATATATATATATATATATATATATATATATATATATTTGTATTTTTTCAGAAAATAAAGCATATACAATTAAGAAAACACTTTAACTGTTGTAGGCTACACACTCATGTGATAGCCATTTATGTGCATTTAAATAGGTAATTTAAAAACAAAAATGAATAAAGGCAGGATTCAGGAAGCCTCCGTGTAAGAGTTATAACTCTTACACGGAGGCTGCAGTTAAATGGTGTGATGTCAGCATGTCATGCATATGCATGAGGTGCATGAGGCATGCTGAATCACACTGTAAGTCTTACACGGTCCATGTAAGACAGTAGGGGGCATGTCCGTAGGCTAAGCCCTGCAAGCGGACATGCCCCCGGAAGTCAAGAATGGCAGAAAGTAAACACCCACGAGAGAGGCCATGGAAATGTGAATAAACACACTACACAACACATGCCCCCACAGACCAGCAATGTAAAATGTAAAAAGTGAACAGATGTTATAAAATGTAAAATGAAAACTTTTTTATTTTTTTTTAAAACCCCGTAAATGTTTGCTAATGCGTGCTTCGT
Source organism: Protopterus annectens (assembly GCF_019279795.1). NCBI lineage: Eukaryota > Metazoa > Chordata > Ceratodontiformes > Protopteridae > Protopterus > Protopterus annectens. The sequence goes on along the minus strand of NC_056744.1, from coordinate 1,311,836,672 downwards.
GCTGGTGTGCTACTAGCGCAACTGCAGTTAGCAATCAGTGGAAAAGGATATAAGAAATAAATATGCAAAGTAAGCCAAGAAGTAATAGCATAGCAGTAGAGTTTTCGGCTTAAGAGCAGGCAGGCAAGGTTCGAGCCCACACAACATCCTTTTTTTTTTTATAAATAAGCACTAAAAAGGCCCCTGACAGTATTGTACAAATGTAAAAGTATTTCCTTTTGTAAAATGGAATGAAATGGATCATATATTTTCAAGTAATACAATAATAAAAATATTTAGAAATGTACTGATAGCTAAGCTGCTGTCAAACAAGGTGAGACAGAGTGCCCATAGCTGAGTAGTGTTTCAAAGGCTGCAAATTGCTTGCCCGTAGCAAAGCACTGGTTTAACAGGCTCAAACTGTGTGCAACTAGCTGTGCTTAGCTTAACATGCGTGTTAATAGCCAATTAAGGTTTAACCCAGTGCACACCGTTTGCGCGGAGGTGCGCGCCACGCCCACAAGCTAACCGCTGGGCAACGTTAAGCAAGCTGTATCAAAAGTGCCTTTACACAGACACACCCCTCAGCCTGTCTAGACAGTCATAAAAATTAAAAATCAGTGGTCAGATTCGAACCCAGGATACCATGCACTAGAGTCAAGGTACTAAACCACTAAGCCATGACAGCAGTACTTAGCAATGCAGAAATAGCATATATATATATAGGATGTAATCCAAAATGGAGCATGATAAAGCAGTTTCTGTGAAGTTGATACAATTCCAAAATGGCCAATCATAGAAATGTGCGGGAAAATCGGCATATATAAGCCCCATAGGCGGGAATACACAGCATAAACGATTGTAGAATAGACCTGCAGGCAGAATGAGTGGAGTAGGGGAGGGATGTTGCTTTCGAGCACAGCGGTGGGGCGTTGAGGAGTCCAGATACATGGTCTGGCTCCTAGTTCATCATCATGAGGCCCAACTCATGCAGGGCCAGGTGTCATGGGAAGCATACAGGGCGGAGGCATGGGACCAGTTGGCTCATGATCTCACCAGTGCTACTGGGATTCCACGTACCAGTGAGCAGGTCCATCACCACCATGCGGACCTGAAGCGACGCAAACAAGACCAGTTGACCCAATGGATCCAGGAGGCCCGGGATATGCCCAACGCCCCACTACTGAGTAAGTTACATTTTACTTATGTATGTAAGGAATTCAACTAGCTGATACCATGGAGATGTGTATTCCAATATTACTTGTCTTGTATTACAGCTGCAGGTGTCCACTCTGCGAATCGCAGGGCACATGACAGCAGGCTGGTGTGGCTGCGCCACCATGCTGGTTAGTAACCCCACCTAGTACTTGTAAATAAATATTATAGTGTAGCACTTAGCAGAACACTGCAGTGTATTCATTAAAAGTATTTCAATGTGCAAGCAACAAGTGAAAGTGTGCAGGTATGGCTGCATCAAGTTCATCAGTATGTAAGTGAAACTGGAAATATAATTGATAGAAATAAATAGTTCTGTAAAACAGATGTCCCACCATTAATTAAATGTAGTATAACCTGCAGTAGTCTCAAGAGTACAGCTTCAGAAGCTGAGTTAATTACATGTGAGATATATCCCTGTTGAAATTCTGAATCATGACAGAAGTGAGGCTGCTGGAAAGTGTTTGAATCACCACAGGTCTAATATGTGAACAAAGCCTAGAAGTACCAACCTGAACTGTGAAATAGCAGGATGTGTGAGAGTGACAGAAAGGGTCATGTATCAATAAATAAAGTAGTAATAACTCCTGAATATATAAGCCTCGGTGTGGTTCTACAGAACTAAATGCATGTGGGAATTAAAAATTAACATCCCAAACTGATTTCAGTGTGTCTGAATCTTGAATGTTTAAGCCAAAATCTGTATATGGTGATCACAGTCAACAATTTTCAGATAGAATGAATGATTGTCTGACATACTAAACATCCATAGTTGTCCCCTGCCCTGTCATCAAAATGTAGCAGGATGATGTATCTGATCAAATTCAAAATAACTAGGATAGTGATGTATCTGTAACAGGTCTAGCATGACAGTCAATTAAAAATCATTTGAAAACTATCACCCACAAGTTAATTGTGTTTCTATTACAAATGTATATCAATGTATAATTTATGAATGTGTCAACATTTTCATTCTCCACCCACCCTATAATTGCAAATTAAAAACTCACTAAATATTGGTATGTGAAAATTTCATTAACCATGGACATTTGTCCTGTTGTTTCAAAAATATATGCATGTCCGTTGTTGCATGTGCCCTGTTCATACCTGCAAACCTGATGGCCTGTTGCCATTAATCAACCCTGCATGTTGTTTGATTGTGTATTTCTGTTCAAATAATGCATGTGATATTGATATGCCTGTTGTTCAATGGTGTTAATATCTGGGTGTTTGTTTAATGGGAATACCAATGCACGCTGTTACAACTAATTTGAATGGAATAATATGCTACTAACCCAAACTAACATAACATACTCACAAACCTAGAATGCTTGGGAAGGCGGGTCCCAGTGGACCCACCTCTCCCACCTCATCTGGCGATTGCACCTGGCACTAGTGCCCAGGCTGGACCCTCCTCCGGTGGCCCTGTGCCACCTTCAGGTGGAAGCGCTGCAGGGGATGGGGCCTGTCCCCCCTCTGCAAGCGTGGCCGGAGGAGCCCGTCCACTCACCCTCCAAGGTGTCCTGTCTGTGGTGCGAAGGGAGATTCAAGACCTGTTCTTGGGCCCCTACGCCAGCTTGAGGCCCGGGTGGCACAGCTTACGGGCATGCCTGTTGTCCTGCCTGCACAGCCCCCAGCACAGCCCCATCCTGGGCTGTGAAGGAACAGTGGCAACTGCCTATGGGTGGGGATATCAGTTCCACTGTTGCCATCTGTGGGCTCATGTGCCCTGGATATCCCAACCTCCGTCCCCGTCAATTGTGTAACCCCCCCCCACATGTGTCATACACCGCCCCTGTATGCGTCTTGTCTGTCTTGTCTGTTAACCTACCCAACCTACCTCCCCAGCTATACTGACTACCTTCACCTGACATACCACTCTCACCTGGAAAAAAAAAAAAGGGCACTCTGTACCCACAAAAAAATTATGCCCCATACATAGCTTTCCATGTTGCACACATGTCTGCTGGACATTGAAACTGTTAATTACAATTGGCTGTACAACAGGTATTAATGTTGTCCTGACACCTCTCTCAGGGGTGGAAGGTTTCAAATGTCACACCAAATTACATACAAATGCACAGCTGTTGCTGAGAAAGACATGGGCAGCTATGGGCCTCACCTACATCCCTCCTGCAAATCCCAAGCTTGTTTCCCTACTGTCTTACCCTCTTTGTGACCCCTTTTTCACCACTTTCCTGTCACCCCTTTTTCTTTTCTTTCAAAGAAAATAGCGCGGGTGTGTGCAAGAGTAAGCACGTTTAAGCAGTTGTAAGCGGGTGTGCGCTTGTGTGCGTGGAGCTACACGCCAGTGCGCATGTGTGAGCTCCGCGCAAACCAGCGCTAACCCGTTTACAACTGCTTAAAAGTGCCTTAGTCACTTTGATTGACAGGTCTTGTAGTCAGTTCAGAAGCAAAATAAAATCCCACTGGTAGTCCCGAACCCAGGACATTGGAAACAGTAGTCTGCATGACTTACCACTAAGCCATGAATCTTATACAAGGACATTGTGCTAAAATAAATATATCATGTAATAGTAGGAATGAATGTAAAGGGAATATAGATGTGTAGTACACAAAGCATGCCATTTAGAATTACTATCAAAACTAGTGGATTTCCATAATAGTAGTGTGTGAACAGAAACAGCCATGCTAGTTGGTAGCTAGTAGGTTATAATGTCACAATAGCACCTTGCAAGCCACACACATACTCACAGCAGGATAATCACTGCCCATACCCCACAACCTCTTACAGGAACACATCTGGACCAAGTAATAAAATATGTGGAGCAAAGGCCCAAAACCAGGGACACATTACAAATAATGTTACAACAAATGCAGAGAGTTCAGAGAGTAACAGGGTCTGCATTTTGTGGGATGTTTGGAAAGGTATGAAGTCTGACACTTGAATGTTTGTCACCATATTCTGACTTGAGCCCAGAGTGATTTGCCAGAAAAAGGTGTGCATGAGATATTGACAAAAATATGAGGCAGAAATGTGGACAACCTGCAAATATCTGTACACATGATGGGTCTGACACCACCATATTTGAATAGTTAAGAGCCTAGACATAGCAACAGTGAATGACTTACAGGGATGCCTCACAGACTCCATGTGAAATGTACAAACAGTAGGCAGAAAGGTGTAACACATGCAATGGTAACTATGGAGTCCTGAAAGTATTCACCACTTGCATGGCAGAAAAAGTGTAGTAATACATATGCTCATGCTAACCCACAGTCACAACTGCAGCATACCAGACATTTTAATGGGTGTACCCCACTGATATGTACCATTCCATGAGGCACATAACAGATGAACCTGAAAGTCTCTGGGACCTGCTCAGCAGCATACTCAAATACCCTAATAGATGTCAAGGCCCACACCATGGCCAGACCACACTGCATGCTGTAACACCCTAGCAGATATTGCAAGCATTCCAAGGTGTGAATGTACATGGAAAATAGGAAAGCTACAGGAGCACACTACAGTCAGGACACCTAGCAGGCATACAAGTAGTGACTGTAAAGGGCAAATATTGAAGCCTTAGCAACAAAGTGCAAGCAAAAGTGAAAGGAAAGCACACACACACACATTAACAGTAGTAGTAGTTGTAGGTGTCAGTGTACATACACAGTTAGTACAGGAAACTGGAGAAATGAATGGAGGAATGTTAATCTACAACACACCTGGAAATATGAGAGAGATACCAACATTTACACTCACAGAACATTGTCCACAGCATAACAGCATGGTCCCTGCCCTTAAAATCTGAAAGGGCTATGCCTATCTCACATACCTTTTTATAGCACTGTTCTGAAATCACAGTGAGAACTGCAATCAGTACACAACTGGCTGCATGCAATTAGCAAATGCTGGCTAACAATTGGTGCAGAGGCCATCACATGGGCATATGCAGATACCTACAAAAGTATGCTGTGCTCCCAGTCCACACATGCAATACTTTCATTGCACCCTGAGAAGGACGTGAGAGACAGACAGACAGAGAGAGAGAGAGAGAGAGAGAGAGACAGGGACAGAGACAGAGAAAATTGCAATTAAGCAGACACAAAGAAATTATTCAGCAACAGCCACCTGAAAGCTGACAACTGGGAAGTGGAGCAGCAGGACAGAGAACCAGATGGCAACACAAACAGCTGTGACAAACACAGGTAATGTAAAGTAATACTATAAAGGTTTACATACTGTGAACCCTTCATATGTGTCATTGGTCTGTATCCATATGTATATGAAGATGTGTAAAGGGCAGGGGACATACAGCAACTATCAGTGAAGGCTGTACATACATTTGTATGTGAGAGCATCTATGTGCACATATCAATGTAGGTTGACTGTAGGTTGTAGTGAAATGTACAAAGTAGGTTTCACAGTTATGTATGTTTAGCAGTATGTTAGTGTGTGTATACAGTATGGTACACAAACATGTTGATATACCTGTCTATCATATGGATACGTATGTATGTCAACATATGTATGTGTATATATATATATATATATATATATATATATATATATATATATATATATATATATATATGATATGCATATATGTATACATACATAGAGAGAGAGATGTAGGAATACATAGACAGATGTAGATAGAATATTGTACAAACATATATATGTAATGCACACATACAGATATAGATATATGTGGATACATATACACAGACAGACTGATCTGACTATCTACAGGTATGACTGTATATGATGACCTTCAACACATCCTGTCCCACCCCCTCTGTCACTCTCACCCCCTCTGTGTCCCCTCCTCCGCATCTATAGCAATATATGTACATCAATATCTATATGTGTATATGTACACAGACATATATATATATATATATATATATATATATATATATATATATATATATATATATACATATAGATATATCTATATATATATATATATATATATATATATATATATATATATATATCTATAGAGACAGAGAGAGAGAGATGTATATAAATTCTGAGTGAGGCACATGTGTACAGATGTATTGCAACAGGTGCCTGGTGACAAAGGCATGGAGTGAACACCAGTGTCAAAACCGGAGTACCATACCACATTCCAAATCACCTACACCAGTAACCACCAGATATGTGATTGGCTGCCCACCACTGCATGTGTTAGGGGTGAACAGGGTCATAAATGTGTACAATAGTGGCCCCAATGATATTCACAGTGGCACACTATCCCTGGAATACCTGCACATGGTATGTGTCAGCGAACATGGTGTGTCAGCTATGGACATGTAGGTCGGTGTACCCCTCCACACCACATAATGGATGCCATGGTATGGAACTCACATGACAGCTACAGATATGGAGAAGGACACAGTGACATGTACAACACTGTGACAATGCACTCAAACACATTACCAATGCACAGTGACTGACAACACCACAGAGTACACATATACTACCCACATAGAGGTTACCACTCTCAGATTTACATATGTAAGTCACACCCATGACAGATGTCCAACAACCATAGTAACACCTCACACCATCCACAACCTAAATGACTGCTGTGTGTCGTCCGTGCCACTGCAATAGAGTGCACATGTGGAGGTAAAAGTTCCTACCCACAGATAAGACATACCCTGCAATAAACCACACAGTGTTAAGAAGCAAGACTCCCCATGAGTACATGTCACACATACCCCTGCTGAGTGTTAGTCAGATAGGTAATATGCCATATGAGTCACCCTGTGTAACTGTGTGACAGCAGCAGGTACCATCACACCACATGTGTCACAATGGTCAGGGTAGCAGAAGAGTACGCTGCTGTAGTCCCAGGGGCAATAGCATATTGTATAGTATTGTATTGTAATGTAATGTATAGTGTTGTATTGTATTGGTATGTTGAGGTGCCTCCTTCGTGGAGTGGGACCACTGCTGCTGTGCGCCAGTGTACAGGTACTTATCCTGTAGTCAGGCTAGTGTTACATAGCACTTCTATATGTGTGTTTAGCTCCTGTCAGAGTTTATGTAGCATGCAACTGGGGATGCCATCAGGTCCCATTCATGTTGTGTATTCTGTCACCCCTTTTTCTTTTCTTTCAAAGAAAATAGCGCGGGTGCTTAAAAGTGCCTTTGGTACATTTGATTGACAGGTCCGGTACTCATTTCGAAAGAAAAATAAATTCCCACTGTCAGTCTCGAACCCAGGACCTTGGTAACACTAAGCCATGACTTTCATTCAAGATCATGGTGCTAAAATAAATATAACATGTAATAGTAGGAATGAATATAAAGGCAATATAGGATGTGTACTACCCAAAGCATGTCAGGTAGATTTTTAATGTCCGAATTACTGGATTCCCATACTAGTTTAGTGTTAACAGAAACAGCCCTGCTAATTGTTAGCTTGTACATAATAATGTAAGGTAATGTACATATATGAAAGTATGTATATGTACACACACACACATATATATATATATATATATATATATATATATATATATATATATATATATATATTAATACATATGAAATATAGTTGTAGGTGTCAGTATTCATACACACTCACTACAGGAAACAGTGAAGATAAATGCAGCAACCAGAATCTACAACACAGCCTGACTCCTGTGAGACTTACTAACCCTTTTAACTGCTTAAAGGTGCCTTCAGCACTTTGATTGACAGGCCCTGTACTCAATTTGAAAGCAAAATAAAAGCATACTATTAGGCCCTACCACAAGACCATTGTAACACTAGTCTGTATGACCTACCACTAAGCCATGACTCTCATACAGGAATATAGTGCTAAAATAAGTATAACATGTAATAGTAGGAATGAAGATAAAGGCAATATAGGATGTGTACTACCCAAAGCATGTCAGGTAGACTTTTACTGTCCTAATTACTGGATTCCCATACTAGTTTAGTGTTAACAGAAACAGCCCTGCTAATTGTTAGCTTGTACTTAATAATGTAAGCTAATGTACATATATGAAAGTATGTATATGTACACACACACACACACACACACACACACACACACACACACACATATATATATATATATATATATATATATATATATATTAATACATATGGAAATATAGTTGTAGGTGTCAGTATGCATACACACTCACTACAGGGAACAGGTGAGAGAAATGCAGCAACCTGAATTTACAACACAGCATGAATCATGAGAGACTTACTAACCTTCACACTCACAGAACACTGTCGACAGCATACCAGCATGGTCCACGCCCTTACAATCTGAAAGGTCAATGCCTATCTCACATACCCTTTTATAGCACTGTCCTGAAATCACAGTGAGACATGCAATCAGTACACAACTGGCTGCATGCAATTAGCAAATGCTGCCTTACAATTGGTGCAGAGGCCATCACATGGACCTATGCAGATACCTACAAAAGCATCCAGTACTAACACTCCACACATGCAATACATTCATTGCACCAAACCGATGGAGAAAGAGAGAGAGAGAGAGAGAGAGAGAAGAAATAAAGGCAGTGATAAAAAAAAAAACTGCATCATCACAGCAACAAAACCAGCAGCAGCAGCAAACAGCAATTAGCACCAGTGACACAGCAACAGCTGACACAAACACAGGTAATGCAAAGTAGCAGGTTAATACTGTGTTTACTGTGAAACCTCCAAATGTATCATAGTTCACTATCTATAGGTATGTCCATGAGATAGGTTGTGTGTACATAGTCCTGATATATATACATATGTAATATTGCTGTACATGTCTTCCATACTTAAAACTTCAATAGCTTAGAACACAAGGCCAGTTATCAGTAGTGATTCACAGAAGTGCTGAGAAGCTGTGTATTATGTGGATTTAGCGTACCAGTGAAATAACAAGCTAACAAATAACAAGCATATAAACAAAGCTAGATTCAGGAGGCTTGGATGTAGTGTATGCTACAGCAAACAAGGTGTACCAATGTCAGTAAGATACAGTTCAAATATGCAGGCACTATAAACCTTAAACCAGAAGTTCCCAGCTATGAATGGCAGAGTACATCCTATTCTCACACAAGAGTGCAGACCACAAACCTTGTTAATGTTAAATAACTGGCCTGAAGCCCAACTGCTTATACCAGAACTAATACACTTGGACACTGGGCTCTCAATCAGCAGTTCCCAACTTAGAAGGATGAAAGCTACCTGTCCTGCCACCACAGTGCTTGCCACAAACCTTCCTAATGTATAACAACGGGTCTGAAGGCCAAGTGCTTAATCCAAAAGACTTAGAATGATAGCTACACTTTAATCAAGTTACAACCAAGCAGTAATAACTACAATTTAATACTTTATGTATAGAATGTGTACCATATATTGCTGACATACTAGCGAAACGAAAATTGAGCAAAAAGAGAAAGCTGAGCCAGCTGGAGCCTGAACGCAGGTTTATTATGTTACAAACAGACAGCATTTTCACTACACAAAAAAGGTAGCTTCCTCAGAGGATAAAAGTGCGCGAAAACAACACCCTTTTAAACTCCGCTCTGTAATAAATTAACCATTACATCACTTCCTACAGAGCAGGAGCTTATTACAAAGGCGTAAATTAAAACTGCACAATTTACTATATCATATCCCAATTAAAACAAAAATTAGCAAACAAAAAATTTTATAGAACATTTTAAACAGTTATTTAAAAATTGTTGCACAGTGTGCTAAATAGCTTTTGTAAAGAGCACTTTTTATGTGCAACTTAACACCCTAATATAATGATATGTTATTAGAAATATCGAAGTTTTTATAAAAGGTTTGCAGAAAACAAACCATTAAACAATCAAATACTTTGTAAAAACAAAGGCAAAAGGGTGGTTAAATGTAAAATATGCATAAGATGTATATGTACAAGCATAACAAATATGCTTCAGTGTATAAGTAAAATGATAATCATATTTTATGTACTTGTTTGAATGTATATTTTTATGTATGTACATCATTGCACCCAAACCAAGTTAACCAACCATTTTAAAATTGCAGCTCTTACCAAAAAGGGCATGATCGAAATATTACAAAAGTCAGTGTACTGGGTAATTAATACAAACCAGCAAAACTAAATAAATACTAAGCATTATTAATGAGGAGAACCTAGATCGTGTAATCACCAAACTATCATACGTAAAGGTCAACAAAAGCCAAAGGTTTTTAGGACTTAAAATCAAATGTCCAACATGCTTGTCCCTCAAGCATCTCCTGTGTAAAATAAAGCAACAGTAGCTAGTCCTCGATGCTGAATTACTACCTCATATAAGATTTCAACTTCAAGTAGGGAGCAATATTGCAACTCTCATTTAGACCAGGAAAATTAAAAGCGTCTAATTTTAGTTGCCATAATAGTTCTCTAGTTTCTAATAAAATAGATGTAGGACCACCTCTTGCAGGTGTAGCTAGATGGTCAATGCCCATGAACTCAAAAGCATGTCCTGGATAAGCTACTGTATGCTTAGCCAGTGCGTTTTCACACTTGGCATTCTTAATGGCATAACAGTGCTGGTAAATCCGTTGTTTAAACTTCCTATCTGTCTTACCGACATAAAATCCGGGACAGCAAGTACAAAAGGCAATATAAATAATAGACATCGTGTCACAGTTGATTCTGTGATTGATATTGAATTTGGTGCCCGATATACTAAATGTGCTACCCGTTTTTATGTGGGAACAGAAATTGCATGATCCACACGTAAAAGACCCCTTTGTTCTATTGCATACTAGAACTGGTGAATGGCCTTGTAACATATCTTTAATATTTCTACCCCTCCTGAACACTGTATAAGGCTTGTCACCCAATTTATTAGACACAGAAGCATTAGAAGATAAGAAGTACCAATTCTTATTCAGAATGTCCAAAATGGCTTTAGAATTCAAACTAAATGTCATAATAAATTTACAAGGGGAATTTTTGCATACTGGTTCTGTTGTTGAAATAAGAACTTCTGTAATAGAAGAGTTCGTAGAAATAACCAAATTTTGACCATTGTCATTGTGTTCTTGAGAGGACATAGAAAGGAGTGGTTTATAAAAACCATTGTTTCTCTTCGCAGTAACTTCAACAATCAGGTCATCAATCAACTGGTGAGGGCACATACCCTTTTATAGCACTGTCCTGAAATCACAGTGAGACATGCAATCAGTACACAACTGGCTGCATGCAATTAGCAAATGCTGCCTTACAATTGGTGCAGAGGCCATCACATGGACCTATGCAGATACCTACAAAAGCATCCAGTACTAACACTCCACACATGCAATACATTGATTGCACCAAACCGATGAAGAAAGAGAGAGAGAGAGAGAGAGCGAGAAGAAATAAAGGCAGTGATAAAAAAAAAACTGCATCATCACAGCAACAAAACCAGCAGCAGCAGCAGCAAACAGCAATTAGCACCAGTGACACAGCAACAGCTGACACAAACACAGGTAATGCAAAGTAGCAGGTTAATACTGTGTTTACTGTGAAACCTCCAAATGTATCATAGTTCACTATCTATAGGTATGTCCATGAGATAGGTTGTGTGTACATAGTCCTGATATATATACATATGTAATATTGCTGTACATGTCTTCCATACTTAAAACTTCCATAGCTTAGAACACAAGGCCAGTTATCAGTAGTGATTCACAGAAGTGCTGAGAAGCTGTGTATTATGTGGATTTAGCGTACCAGTGAAATAACAAGATAACAAATAACAAGCATATAAACAAAGCTAGATTCAGGAGGCTTGGATGTAGTGTATGCTACAGCAAACAAGGTGTACCAATGTCAGTAAGATACAGTTCAAATATGCAGGCACTATAAACCTTAAACCAGAAGTTCCCAGCTATGAATGGCAGAGTACATCCTATTCTCACACAAGAGTGCAGACCACAAACCTTGTTAATGTTAAATAACTGGCCTGAAGCCCAACTGCTTATACCAGAACTAATACACTTGGACACTGGGCTCTCAATCAGCAGTTCCCAACTTAGAAGGATGAAAGCTACCTGTCCTGCCACCACAGTGCTTGCCACAAACCTTCCTAATGTATAACAACTGGTCTGAAGGCCAAGTGCTTAATCCAAAAGACTTAGAATGATAGCTACACTTTAATCAAGTTACAACCAAGCAATAATAACTACAATTTAATACTTTATGTATAGAATGTGTACCATATATTGCTGACATACTCTGCTGATATCCTGTTTGTGTACTTTTCCAAAAAGGAACCCTGCATACTCTGCTGCAGAGGACGAAGTGATCCACCAGAGCCTGGTGTGTGACTATGACATCCTGTTTTCACGCACCACCCAGAATCAGCAGGAGAGTTCTGCACTGTGGCAAAACCTTGTCAGCAGGATAAATGATGTTGGCATGCATGATAGGACATATGAGCAGGTGAGGCATCACTGCAGTGATTTGATTAGAAATGTCCGCCAGCGTGCTGCAGATATCCGCAGGCAACAGGTTGCACTGGTGGGGGGGGGTGGCCACACATCCCCCCCTCACCAGACAGGAGGGGCTACTGCTAAGTGTCATGGATCCAGCCCCAGAACAACAACAGCATCAGACTGGCATCATGATGGAGGTTGGATCCACATAGCAGCAAGACACTGAGCATGCAGGTAAGATGCCATATGTACATATGACTGTTCTGTACACTGTTACTTCATGCATGCATAAGGTGTGCACGTGGTATGTATCTGTCATCATGATATGTAATTGTGCATGTGTGATACTGGCATTATGAGCAGCTGATGTGTATAAGGGAAATGGTGTACTACTGTACTGTATCATATGCAAAAACAATGGCACACTTGTGCCCACTGACATTACTTTCTTCATATTTCCAGGTCCCTCCCATCTAGCAACGAGGCAGGCCATACATGCTGGTGAGTGTGTTTATCATTATCTGAAAAACTATTTATAATACTAGTAAGAGTAGTGTAACTCAGTAGTATACATGCTGGTGAGTGTGTTTAATAATACCTGCAATACTCAAGTTAATACTAGTAAGAGTAGTGTAACTCAGTACTGATGTGTGTGTGTACTGTGGGGTGTGCATGTGTGCAAATGTGCCTGTGCCCATGTGTGCATATGTGTGTGTGTCCATGAGTGCATGTGTCCATTTCTGAATGTGTGCATTTGTATTGAAGTGCATCACTGTAAAATATGTCTTGCGACTGTAATCTGTGTTCCCTGTTTTTCTCCCGTAGGTTCTGGTGCTGCTCTGGTGACCTGCAGCAGGGTACCTGAATCTTGTGCCCCAGGTACTGATGATGAGGAAATGTCTATAATGGTGCAGGAAGGTGTGTCTGGGTCCGCCATTGGTCAGCCAATTGACAGTACACAGCTGTCAACCCCTTCAATGCGCACAGTCATCCTGCCGTTACATCCTTTGTCACCATTGTCCCTAGGTGATGGACAGTATGCATTGAGCATAGATCAGGGTATTGTGGTACCTGTGGTACATGCATCCCCACAAAGCAGCCATGAGCAGGGTCCTCCAATGGTACCACGCAGACAGTCGCCCATGGGTTCTCGTGGGGTCATCCGTGACCGTACTGCCTCTGGCCGACGTGCCCAAGGAGGTATGTCAACCTCCACTATGTTTTGGACTGTTATGCAGGCACAGGCACGTATGGAAAGGTACACCAGACAGGGTCTGAGGGAGCTGACAGCATGTCGCACAGCCATGACAGATGGCATGCGTGACATTGTGAATGCTATTCCATAATTTCACAGATGTCGTTGACAGACGTTGTGGGGACATACAACAGCTGCTCCACAACCAGATGTCCATGGGCCAGGGCGATGGTGTGCGATTGTGGCATCGACGTGGCCGTATGCCGGCAACAGCACCAGCTGGCAGTCGCCGCGGACGACAACAGGCCCACTCACGCACCTCAAGTGCCAGCAGCAGCCCCAGCAATGCTGGGTTAGTGCTGTCATCAGGACGCCCCAGGAGACCACGTGCACGTGGCTCTGGACAGTCCCAACAGGGAACTGTGTCCAGTCAATACACACCCGCTTCCAATGACAGTACCCAGTCTGGGTTAGTACCGGATATGGTCCGTAGCACCCCTGCCAGGCACAGGTACCGTCTCCATGCCCACAGACACTGATCTGGATGACCTGACAGGTGCAGTCTGTGGCTGTCCACAAAACCCTGTACATGGCAGCCATTATGTGGGACTGTGTGCGTGCTTACACACATGCAGAAATTTAACACCTAGGGCAAACACATACACACACACACTGCACCAACACTGGTCCACCCTGTACTGCTGCCCCTCACAAACACACATACACACACATGTCAATTGGTGGTACCAGTGGCTGGCTTGGGCATACCTAACCCGCACCCTGTGCATATGATGACACTGTGCCACCTCCTGCATACTACATCAGTGCAGGAAAAGGTAAACACGTTGCTGATGCACAGGGTGACTACATAGATGTGTATAAGTAGTAACATGTTGGTAACTATTCACTGTTCCACTATGATTGTGTGTATATCCCAGCATTACTGCTGCAGTAACTGTATGAATGTCCTGAATTGTTATCTGCATCCATACTACTTACCAAAGTGTACCAGCTGCACACCATCACATGCTACCATTGACTATGGGAATGTGCATCATGTGCTGTATTGTAGATTCAGCTATATGTATCTGTTCTGTCACACATGCATTTACACACACCCTGCTACCCCCACACATGCACATGCTCACCTGCCATTTCCATTATTTATTACCCTACATGAGTAGCTGTCGACACATGACAGGTACACATTTGAAAAGTGCACTATTTGGATTACTACCGATTTCCTCTTCTCTACCTGTACTCACAGGGTGCAGGCAACCTCATTAGTTTAAAAGTGTAATGTGCATCAGGTACTGTGGTTCCCTGATTGCCACATCCAACATGTTTTACATACAGAAATGCACACACAGAAACATCCCACATCCACACACTTGCCACATTCAGGTTTCAAAACACTATCTAGGTATGTTCTGTTACATGTGCGTGTTACAGTAGCATGTAGCACTATACTGAGTACTGGCAGTTGTCTGTTGTCATGTTGTTTGTATAGGGTGCTGTCAACATCACTGTTTGTTAAGGGAAATGTGCACCTTGCAGTGCGTAGCCCCATTTGGCAAAAGCCACATCCCACCCCCAGCATTGTGCACACACACTAACCCCACTCACACTAAAACACATACTTTCCATTTGCAAGATTCAAATCCCTACCTAACTGTGTTATGACACTAGAGACAGACACATTAGCAGAGTGTGCTATTTGCATTAGTGGGCGAAATCCTTTCTAATGCTGTACTTAGAGGGTGCTGACATCATCTGTGTTTAGGAAGAGGGATGTGCACCCTGTAGTGTGTTCTCCCAGTTGGCAAAAGGCACTTTTCCTTCACAGCATTATGCACACACACAAACCCCACTCATACTAATTCACATACATTCCCTTTGCAGGATTCAAACCCCTACCTAACTATGTTATGACACCAGAGACAGACGCATTAGCAGTGCGTGCTATAGGAATTACTGTGGAGCTTTAATTCAGGTAATATAGTTATAGAGTGCTGACATCATCAGTGTTTCAAAAGGGGAATCTGCATCCTGTAGTGTACTTTCACAGTTGCTAATAGGGGCATTTCCCGCACACACATAGATGTGTTTGAGGTTTGCATATGTGGGGGATCCAGTACTCCAGTGTGATTTGTATATGGTTCGATTGCAACAATGAGGGATATACTTCAAGTGGTGAGCATTTTGTACTCATGTTTGTGATGATCAGGTCTAGTATATTTTCCCCTCTTGAGGGAATGTTGACTACTTGTTCCATAGCTAAAGAGTTTCTGAACTATGGGAACCCTAGAGCTTGGGTATTGTGGCTTGAGTAATGTTCACAGTCTATGTTTGGGTAGTTGAAGTCACCCAGTATGATGGTGTTTGCAGAGAAATCTATACTCTCCTGTGTCTTCATGAAGGCTGTGTGGGATTCCTGCATTTGAGAGGGTGATGTAAGAGCTCCTCTGTGTCTCTTTTCATGTGGTCCAGGGAGGTACGTCTCAGGTTGTTCACACCAGCATGGACAATGACTGCCTCATACTTGTACTTGCTGTGGAGTGACCTCTGTGCTTGTGTTATGTGGCACATTCTATCACCCGACAGGTAGCTAAATGTGACCCTCACCTTGCTCAGTCTGGAGAGTGGGACGTCAGTGTGTCTGACTATGGCATCACCTATTATAGGTGTGTCACACATTGTGTTTGGCCTTATGGGCTGTGCCTGTTAAGAACACTGACTTTGTGAGGTCTGTGTTGCTTGTGATATGTGTTCATGTGGGATGCAGCGTGTCTGGCCATGTCATTTCTGTCCGTGGTCTGGTAAGTATCACCTTTGATGACATAGGTATTCATATGTCAGCTGGTGAGCATTTGCAGTGTTACCTACTGAAAGTGGTACAGCTTGTTTGTTGTACAATGGACTACATGCAGCCCTGCTTACAGTAGCTATGTTTGCATGCATGTTTCCTTGCAGTTACCCTGGAATACTGATCCGACCTGCCATGCAGAGTTACACAGCTTCTGTGGACTCCTAGTGACATCTGCATAGCTTACTATATGAATGTTCATGTCTCACTTGACAGAATGTCACTGTTTATCCTGTTCACATGTACGTTGCCTGTGACACTTTGCATATGACTTACCTGGCATCTGTCCACGTGCGCAGTCATATATGCCACTGCAGGACTCTAAACCTGATGATGCACACACTCGAAACATTCCTCAGCATGGAGAACATTGCTATCTGTGCAGTAACAGATACCGGATTCAGGGCTACCAACAGCACCCCAGCAGTACCAAGTTATACCTCATACCATGCTTTTCAGGCCCAAAACTTGCACAAAACCACAAAAGGAGGGGGTGTACTGATATTCATCCAAGATACCCACACCTTCAGGTTGGTGGCAAAGCACCAAACATCAGAGACTATCCATATGCAAGTAACAATGGGTAAAACTGCCTTCCAGGTTATAGCCTGCTACAGACCACCCTCACAAACACAAGAACCGCACTTGGCCTTCCTGAAAACAGTTGGAAATATGTAGGTCTGTCCATACACCATTATATTGGGTGAGTTAAACTACCCAAACATAGACTGGGAGCATGACTGTAGCTCCAACACCCTAGCCCAAAGATTACTGGAATTTATATACCAAAATGCTATGGAACAACTTGTTACCACTCACACAAGAGGGGAAAACATACTGAACCTGATCATCGCCAACATGGGGACTCTATGCTCCAGACCAGAAGTGTATCCCTCACTGGTAAGATCAGACCATAAACTAATCTCACTGGATATTCACATCCCAAGGCCACCCCCTGCACAGAAGAATACAGTCAACAACTCGTGTAAAGCAAGTTCACACTCCTCATAAATGATGTGGAAACCTTCAAAGCCCCCAGGCCTGTTGAAAATATGGACCAGACTGCAGATACCTGTATAAAGGCATTCTATGGACACCTTCAGGAATGCATGGATCATGCAATCCCAAATAAAAGCAAGACCCAATCCTCCAAAGGCAGACGTCCTGTGTGGTGGACACCAGCCATAAACAAACTATACAATAGAAGGATGAAGCTACTAAATGATACAACAAACTCCCAAAATGTGAAGGCATCACTGATGAGTATTAGACGAAAACTGCAGGCACTCATAAGATTGTCTAAGGCCATCTTTGAGAGAAAGTTCCACAAGACACTGAGGATAATCACAAGGCTTTCTTTAGTTATGTTAGGAACCTGGGTGGTAATTCCCAGAAATGCTCAGAGGTAATCCAAAATGTCAAAAGAAATACCAAACACACAGACATTGCCAACATCCTAGTGGACAGGTTCACTGCTAACTTCTCCCCCCCTCCACACCAAAAGGGCAAATATTTCTCCCAGCAGTGTGCTGCCCCCCCCCCGACATCTCAGATGCTCAGGTAAGAGCTGCCCTCTCCAAAGCAATAAACACTGCATCAATGGGACCAGACAGTGTCCCAGGCTGTGTCCTACATGAACTCCAAGAAGAGCTACACCCAGACATAACACTACTGTTCAATCCCAGCCTTACTACACGATATGTGGCCAAAGAGTGGCGTACAGCAACAGTGGTCCCTCTACATTTAGGTGGTGCCTTAACGCATCCTGGACACTATCGCTCCATAAGTCTGAATAGCTTGGTCTGCAAAGCTATGGCAAGGATCATCATGAACCTCATAAATATAGATATTGGGGACCTACAGACACTGCATCATACACAGTTTGGCTTTGTTAATGGCAGATTCTGCCTCTCAAACCTGTTTGATTTCTTTGAAACAGTCACCAAGGCCACTGTCAAGGGGAAGGTGGTCTACACAGCCTACCTGGACCTTGCATAAGCCTTTGATACAATACCCCACTTGTGCATTCTAGGGAAGCTCACCAGTGTATATATTAACCCCTATGTCACTACATATATTGCACAGTGGCTCAAGGGCAGAACACACATGGTTAGAATTGCTGGAGCCATGTCAGCCTCAAAACCAGTTACAAGTGGTGTCCCACAAGGCTCAGCCCTGGGATCTGTCTTGTTCAGTATATATTTATCAGAGGTACAGGCCAACATGGAAGGACTGTGGCTGAGCAAGTCGCAGATGACTGCAAACTGGACGCCATAATCAACTCTCCAGCCAACACACGCATCCTCCAAAAGGGCTTCTTAGAAACAGACGACTTGTGCCACAGCCATGGCCTCAAGCTGAATGCCAAAAAGTGTATAGTCATCCCCTTTGGCAAAACAAAGTGACCACAAAGTACCACATATGTGTTAATCCATTAAGTACAGAAGAAGGAATTATGGACCTTGGGGTACACAAGTTGATAGCATTCTCTCATTTGACAACCACATGGCCAAAGTGGTTAGAAAAACATTTTATATAGGCCACCTCATCATGAAGGGATTCACATGTAGATCAGGGGAGGACATTGTGCCTCTTTACTCATCCCTCATCATGCCCATAATTGACTACAATGCCCCTGTTGGCATGCACCTTACCAGACACCTGCAGCAACTGGAAAGACCACAAAAGTACCTCAACAAGAGGATCAAAGGGCTCAAACAGATGCCACATACTGACTGGTTAAAGAAACAGCAGCTCTACTCAGTGGCATACTGCCTCTTCATAGGCAATCTGTGCCTGACATATAAAGCCATGTCAAACCCTGACTTAATGGTCATGCTGCACCTCAGAATATCCAAATCCCATCAAGCTACACGCTGGAAAGACTTGAACCTCAGTAGTGATATACATAGGACATGCTGGAGGGACACATTCATAACTCAGAGGCTCCCTTCACTCTGGAATATTATCCCAATACAGGTTAGGCAGAGTCACTCAGTGACTGTCTTCAAGAGGAATATTAATGACTGGATGGGACATTGTAGATTTACCCTGGGTATCTCTTATGTGTCACTGTTAGACAGAGGCACAGTATACTAACCTTGGAAAAGGGCATAGCAAGATAGATTTACAATGCATGGTGAAAGCCACACACATTCTGGCTAGGTTTATAAATGCCCTAGGGCAGATAGCCTAGTATGAACCTATGAACCTATGTATCTTGTTCACCATTGGCCCTATGTGCTGTTAATCACCAATGCAATCTCAATACTATGGTAGCATGTGCAAAGGTCAGTTGTCAGTCACCTCTATGGTACAGTTGTGGAATATGTGAGTCATGTAGTAATGTCACAGCTGCCACATGTACACAGTCAACCCTATCCCCTACCCATGGATGTACAACACATGTATGAGATGGCAACACATAGCCAAACTGTGGACTAAGCACTCTGAACCCAGTACTGGCATAACCTGTCAGGTGGCATGAAATACTACAGTGACTGCAATACCAGTCTGATGTAGACCTACACTGACAGCAATACAAGCATGGGGAACACACCGGGCCATTCATGGAGCCTAAGAATGGCATCCTGCCTGAGTGGCAGACACCTCTGCAGCTGGCACACAGGCATACGTTAGGCCTGAACACAGCACACATAACACATAGCACACAAATCCTGTGTGCCAAGCAAGCACAGTCTGTACAGCTATACAACACTCCTGCTGCAGTTGTGTTAGGTACTTTTATTGTCCGGTACAGTGAGGTCATGCTCACCAGGCTGGACAAGGTGAAGGTCACAGTGATATGCTCATGGGGCACTATGGTCCACCACATAACACAAGCATACAGGTCAGTCAGATGCATGGACACATATGACTCAGTCATTGTCCATGCCACTACAGCTGACGTGTGATGTCCCTCACTGGAATACATGATAGGGAACATGGAAGGGCTCACTGAGCAAGTGGCACAGGCTGGTAGAACCCTGACCTTGGTTGACATCATACCCTCACCAGGAATGCTGACATATTACTGAATGCTAACGAATTACTGTAGCTACAACACCCTAGCTGAAAGGTTCTTAGCATGCAGTCACTGCATTGCTATGGAACAACTTCTTACCACTCCCACAACAGGTGAAAACATGCAGCACCTGTTCATCAACAACATGTAGACTATATGCCCCAGACCAGGTGTGTATCCCTCACTGCTAGGTTGATAGCATCTACATCTCACACTGTATATACGCATCCCACATGCAGCACCTGCACAGAAGACCACAGTCATAATGTTACCCAGTGCAAATACAATGTATTCACATGTGGCAGGCATCACACATGGTAACTATTGAAGGTCACAGGTACATATGTGTATTTGGCACACACACACATCATGTGTGCATTGCCATAACTGGTTTAATCGATGTCATGCATTATTGTGAGAAACAATCCACACACATGGGCATTCTGTGTGAGCAAAACACACGTGGCATGTCTGGAATCAAAAGCCATAAATAATTGTGCTATTGTTTACAAAGGGGTATGTGCATCTTGTAGTATGTTTTCCCAGTTGCCAAAAGGGATGTTCTTTTTATACAAACTTACACACACACTAACCCCCCTTCACACACACTTGCCGGATTCGAACCCCTACTGAACTATGTTATGACATTAGAGACGGACGCATTAGCGGAGCACGCTATTCGCATTACTGGGAGATTTCCTTTCTCCTGATATACTTATAGGGTGCTGACATCATCAGTGTTTAGAAAGGGGAATGGGCATCCTGTGGTGTGTTTTCACAGTTGCCAAAAGGGATGTTCCTTTCATACACACACACTAACCCCCCTTCACACACACTTGCTGGATTCAAACCTCTACCTAACTATGTTATGACACTAGAGACAGATGCATTAGCGGAGCGTACTATTCACATTACTGGGAGATTTCCTTTCTCCTGATATACTTATAGGGTGCTGACATCATTAGTGTTTAGAAAGGGGAATGGGCATCCTGTGGTGTGTTTTCACAGTTGCCAAAAGGGATGTTCCTTTCATACACACTAACCTCCCTTCACACACACTTGCTGGATTCAAACCCCTACCTGACTATGTTATGACATTAGAGATGGACGCATTAGCAGAGCGTGCTATTCGCATTACTGGGAGATTTCCTTTCTCCTGATATACTTTTAGGGTGCTGACATCATCAGTGTTTAGAAAGGGGAATGGGCATCCTGTGGTGTGTTTTCACAGTTGCCAAATGGTATGTTCCCTTTATACACACTTACTAACTCCCTTCACACACACTTGCTGGATTCAAGCCCCTACCTAACTAACTATGTTATGACACCAGAGATGGATGCATTAGCAGAGCAAGCTATTTGCAATACTGGGAGATTTCCTTTCTCCTGATATACTTATAGGGTGCTGACATCATCAGTGTTTAGAAAGGGGAATGGGCATCCTGTGGTGTGTTTTCACAGTTTCCCAAAGGGATGTTCCTTTCATACACACTTATTAACCCGTTCACACAAACTTGCCACTTGCTAGATTGAAACCCCTGCCTAACTATGTTAGGACACTAGAAACTAACGCATTAGCGGAGCGCGCTATTCACATTACAAAGAGATTTCCTTTCTCCTGATATACTTATAGGGTGCTGACATCATCAGTGTTTAGAAAGGGAAATGAGCATCCTGTGGTGTGTTTTCCCAGTTGCTAAAAGGAACATTTCCCTCACACAGACTTGCACACAGACCAACCACAATCACCCACACACACACACACTCTGGATAAGCTGTCATTCCCTAGGGCAAACAGCCTAGTGTTGACCTCTACACCCATATGTTTAACTGTCAGATGCACATTATTTGGTGCTGATAGCAGTGTTTGCAGGTCTTTATTGCCATAACATTTCCTGTTTGTATGAACAACTTGTGTATCTGTGGAAGATTTTTGCATATGGGGGAATTCCACTATATCATGTATGTCTCTGTAGTCATTTAAGTGTGAGCACTGGTCAGATTGCTATAATGTTGTTGGTTACTGGAATAACACGTACATATACCAGATATATGTGGCAAAATGCTAAACTGATATTTGGACTAAGTGTGTGGGCATGCCCAGTTCAGCCTTCCCATGGCATGTTGTGTGAAAGATGTCTCATTTATCAAAGTGTGTGAGCATGCCCAGTGTGAGCTTTCCATATGGTGAACTCTGCAGCCCATCACATTTGTGGATGAGTGTGAACTTCAACAAATATCTCCTGTTTATGGTTGTGTGTTCTGTGTCATGTTGTGTAGTTACTGCCCAAATGCTTTTTGTGTGAACACAACAGGGATTATACTGTGCCTGCAGGTTTTGCATGGGATAATTTGCATACAATTGTCAACATCCGTTCATACTGACCTAACACTGTAGTACTGTATAGTGTAGTGATTCAGTACTTTCACTGTGGTGGACAGTATCCTGGGCTTTAGTCCTATCACTGCTTTACATTTCCATAGTGAGCACAACAGCCTGGTTAGGGTCCAGTTGTGCACATCTGACCATGTTGCATTATGTTCAGATATTAACTACTTACAACAGCCTCGTCCAACATCAGTAGTGTATTCCACAACATAGGTGTACATTGGCAAACACTACCGATGTGCCCTAGGCCATTTCTAATGCTAGTCAGAGAGTGTGTTTGTCCTTCAACACATTGTAAGTGTAGTTTGCCATGACATATGTCATGTTTAGTATACTGTGCCTCTGTCTACCCGTGACATAACAGTGATACCCAGGGTAAACTTATCATCTCCCATCCACTCATTAAGATTCCTGTTGAGGAGAATCAACGAGTGACTTTATGGATAACCTGTACTGGTAGTTTACTCATGCGTGGGGGTGGCTTCTGTGTTATGGATAAGGCAGTACAGCTTGTCCTATGTATGTCAGTGATGGGGTTCAGGTCCCTCATGTGCATAGCTCACTGCCATTCAGATTGTACAAGGTGCAGCATGTTCATTGATTCCAGCTTGGATATAGCTTTCTACATCAGGCACAGCTTGCGTCTGGGTGACCAGCATGGCAGTGTGTGGAGTTGCACTCTGTTTAATCAGGCAACACATTACATCTGTTCAAGCTCTTTGATACTCCTGGTGAGGTACTGTTGTGGACTTTACAGTTGATGGAGGTGTCTGCTGAGGTACACCCCACAGGGGCTGTTGTAGTCAATTGTAACGCTGGTGAAGGATAACTGCAGAACCACAATGACCTCCCCTTATCTAGATGTCATAACCTTCATGATTAGGTTGGTATATGGATTGTTTCTGTTAACACTACAGCCACATGTTTGTCCAATGCAGGATATATATCACCTTGTGTACCCAGGTCTGTCATTACATGTTAACTATGTAATAGGTTAACATCTATGTGGTAATTGGTGGTCACTTACTGTATATCCACAGAGGTTGACTATACGGTTTTCTCCATTTAACTTGCTGACATGGCTATGGCATCAGTTGTCTGTTTCTATGTGGCCCTTTTGTGGGATGCTTGTGTCAGCTGGAGTGTCAGATATGTTGGGCAGTTTGTAGTCCTCTGCAAACATGTTCAGGCACAGTCCTTACATGTTGGTCTGTACCTATGGGGCATATATACCAGATGGGGAAGGTCCCAGGACCAAGCTTTTTGGGATACCTGTTATATGTGGTTTGTAGTCTGACATAGCTGCAGCATGTCTGACCATGTCAGTTCTGTCATTGGTCTGGTTTGCAACCACTCTAGTGACATAGGGGTATATATATAAGCTGGTGAGCATATCTATATTGAACACATAGGGTATTGTATGGAAGGCTTTGCAAGGTCCAGCTACACTGTGTGGACCACATTGCCCTCATCAGTGACCTCAATTACTGTTTCAACTGAGTCACACATGTTTAGGGGCAGGGTCTGCACTTAATAAACCCACACTGGGTAGGGTCGGGTGTCAATAGATCCCCAATATCTTTATGTCTGCGGTACATGCTGATCCTTTCCATAGCTGTGCAGACCAAGCTTCTCAGGATTCTGTGGTGGTTGTTTTTAGTATCCATTCAGGCGACACCTTTCTTGAGAACGACCACTGTTGTTATACACTGCTCTTTGGGTACATATCCTGTGGTAAGGCTGACATAATGTCAGGGAGGCAGCAGTCTGCTGGGAAAGATATTTTGCATTATGGGGGGGGGGGTTGCACTGCACCTGTCAGAATGTATGTTGGCAATACGTGTGTATGTTTGGTATGTTGTTTGTAATATTTGTGTGATCCAGAGCATATCTGGGAATTCACAACACACTTCCTACCATCAGTTGCAGCAGCCTTGGGATTATCCTTAGTGTCCTGTACAATTTGTATCATAATAGGTTCATAGGTTCCTACTAGGCTATCCACCCTAGGGCATTTGTAA
Source organism: Protopterus annectens (assembly GCF_019279795.1). NCBI lineage: Eukaryota > Metazoa > Chordata > Ceratodontiformes > Protopteridae > Protopterus > Protopterus annectens. Next base: position 1,311,811,582 of record NC_056744.1, on the reverse strand, counting down.
GCCTAGCCACAGTGTGTGTGGCTTTTGCCACCCCTTGCTATGTGAATATTATGGCCATTTATGATTTACTTAGCTGTGCCTCTGTCTAGACATGACACAGTAAAGACCCCCAGTGTACATCTACAATTATCCATCCATTTTGCCAACTTCCTGTTGAAGAGTGTCAGTGAGGGGCTCTGCCTAACATGTAGTGGTATTCTGTTCCAGGGTGTGGAGAGCCTCAGGGTTAGGTATCTGTCCCTCCAGCACATCCTATTTCATTATGTGTTGAGGTTGACATCTCTGACTCACACAGCTCTGATGGCTTTGAGTTTTCTGAGGTGGAGCATGTCCATTACTTCTGTGTTGGACATGGAATTGTACAACAGACATACAATGCCTCTGTGTAGGCTGTATGTGACTGCATTCAGCTGTGGTGTCTACAGCCAGGCAGCATATGACATATATTTGAGACCCTTTCTAACTCTTGGTGAGGTACCTTTGAGGTCTTTCTAACTGCTGCAGGTGCCAGGTAATGTACATCCCAAATGAGGCATTGTACTACATTATGGGTCTGATAAGGGAACAGTATAGGGGCACAATGACCTTTGTTGACGTAGATGTGACTCCTTTCATGATACAGTGTCCAATATAGACAGTCTTCCTAGCCAGATTGGCAATGTGACTGTCACATAACAGGTTACTGTCCACTTGTGTCACTAGGTCCCTGATTACTCCTTCCATACATAATGGTTTACCACCTATGTGGTAATTTGTGTGTACCTTGTTTTGTATTTGGTGGTACATTCATACTGTCCACTGTCTTCAGGACAGTGGGGTGGGGTTCCTGTGTGTGAGAGTGTGGTCTGTAGCATGCTACAGACTGTACAGCAGTCTTGCCTACGGTTAGTTGCACATGGTTGGACTGCAATGACGTAAGCATTGTCAGTTAACTGGACGTATAGGTGTCTGTGTTGAATATGGATACTCACCCTCCTTTTATGTTTTGTTCCAGGTTTTGTGGCCATAACACATGATATGTGGTATTACCTGGTAGTGCTGGTGTGCTGTCACAAGGCTTGCAGCAGGTTTCTATCACTGGACAGACATCAATGTTCTCCATACTGGGGAGGGCCTCAGGAGCATGCATATTGAGGTTTACATGTCTGGCATTGATCAGCATTACCCTTCTGTTTCTTTCCAGTTTTGTTTTCTATGGTGGTGGGTTAGTCTTTTCGGCCTTGCCTACAAAAGGATCTCTGTAGGTTGCAACAGCCTTAGGCAATATCCAGACGCCCATGGGTAACAGGTGCAAGCCATCCCTGGAACAGCAGCATGTCTCACTATGGAGTCACCTATTACAACTGTATCAGGCATGTTGTTTCTCCTTCTGTCCTGTGACTGTTTGGCACACCAGCTTTGTGTACTATGTGTTATATGTGTTATGTCTGGAGGTTGTTTTATTGGGTGTCTGCATTGGAGGCTTGTGTTGGTGTTGTGTGTTTGTAATTAGGGCCTCTGGGAATGTTTTTGTGTTTATGTGTTTGGTTTACAGTCGTTGTAGGTCTATGTGGCACTGGGTTTGTGGTGTATGTGGTTACCTTCTCCTCCTGACTAGTTTTGACAGTACTGATTTGGGGGTGCTCAGGCTCTGGTTTGGCTACCTGGTTGCGTCTATCACATATATTTGTATTTATTGGGGTGAGTTGTTGTTGTGTGTGTACTTGGGACAGGTGTCACATTGCCTCTGGATTCACAGATTCTACTTGTTTTGCCTGGCCTTAGTGGATTGTATGTGTGGACACATTTTATTGCCATACTAGTGATCACTGATTACTTCACACTTTTTATGTTTGATCTATCATGTGGTAGCTTCCTCATTCTCTTCAATGGTTTAGTAATTGCTGGAGTCCAGCATGCCAGATGCCTGGGTGTATGGCATTGTGTCTTGTTGTTATTTGTGATTGCAGACTCCAAGCACTCTTGGCTGTGTTCATGGAATGCCTGTATAACATGTTCTGCAGTGTGTCCCATATTCTGGACTTGCACAGGGCCTTTCATGGATTCCACATTGGTTTGTAGGGGTGCAAGCTATGCTTTATACATGCATTTCACTGTGGTATTCTGGCCAGGGACTGGGGTCGGGATGTGTAACTACAGTGTGATTACTCTATGGTCTGGTCTTACCAGTGAGGGATACACTTCTCATCTTGACATCCAGTACACATATTTCTGATTATCACATCCAGTATGCTTACCCCTCTTGTGGAAGTGTTACATTTTGCATGTCCATTTTGTTTGATGGATTCTGGGAAATTTTCTACAAATGTGTCGGTGCTAGTAAATACAAAGAGTATAGTGACAAACTTCTCAAAAGCTGACTTCACACTTCTTCAGACTGAGATGGTATCCTTTAAGCCCACTGGGCCAGTGGAAACCACAACACACAATGGTGACTCCTTCACAAACGCTTTCTACGGACATCTCCAAGAAAGCATGGACCATGCAATCACAAATAAAGCCAAGACCCTCTCCACCAAGGGAAAGTGGCCTGTCTGGTGGACCCCAGCCATAAACGAACTGTATCACAAAAGAAGGATACTAATGCAAAACAGAGCTAAATCTCCTAAAGGGAAGGAAGCTGTGATCAGCACTAATAAAAAGCTACATTCTCTCATAAAGACATCCAAGGTCAACTTTGAGACAAAAATAACCAAAGACAATAAAGATAACCACAATGCCTTTTTCAGTTATGTCAGAAACCTGGGTGGGAACCCTCAGATATGCTCAGAGTTGGTACACAACAACATAAATTTCAGTGACCCGACAGATATTAGCAACATTCTGGCAGACAGGTTCAGTGCAATTTTCTCCCTCCCTCACCCCCAAAAGATGATAGTTATCACAGCTGAATGTAACCTCACTGTCATCTCAGATGTCCATGTGAGAGCTGCACTCAGCAAAGACAAAAACACAGCATCAATGGGACCTGATGGTATCCCCAGTTGTGTGCTACGTGAACTCCAAGAGGAGCTAAACCCGTATATAAAAATGATATTTAACCTTAGCCTTGCTACAGGATATGTACCTGAACACTGGCGTACAGCAACAGTGGTCCCACTCCACAAAGGAGATGCCTCCACAGACCCTGGGAACTACCACCACACAAGCTTAGCCAGCCTTGTCTGCAAAGCTATGGAAAGAGTCATTATGGAGCTCTTAAACAGAGACATTGGTGACCTACAGACTCTTGATCCCACCCAGTTCAGCTTTGTAAAGGGTAGATCCTGCCTTTTGAACCTAGTTGACTATTTTGAAACTGTCAGTAGGGCCATTGATGAGGGCTAAGCGGTCCACACAGCCTACCTGCACTTGGCTAAGGCCTTTGACACAATACCCCACTCAGGCATCATAGACAAGCTCAACAGCTGAAATATAAATCCATATGTCACAGGATAGGTTGCAAAATGGCTAAAAAACTGAACCCATAAAGTCGACATTGCAGGTGCCTAGTCAGATTCAAAGCCAGTCACAAGTGGTGTCCCACAGGGATCTATCCTGGGACCCCTCTTATTTGGCATTTACTTTTCAGATGTGAAAGCAAACATAGGAGGGTTGTGGCTGACACAGTTTGCAGATGACTGCAACCTAGGCACCATAGTGAATACATCAGCCGGCACACACATCCTACAGAATGCCCTCACAAAAACAGATAGCTGGTGCCGGAATCATGGCCTGAAACTGAATGCAACTGATGTGTAGTCATCCCCTTTGGGAGGAACAAAGTACCCACAAATTAACACATAGACAACAACCCACTGAGCACAGAAAAAAAAATCAGACACCTGGGGACCCATGTAGATAGTGACCTCTTGTTTGACACCCATGTTGCCAAAGTGGTTAGAAAGACTTTCTATCTTGCCCACCTTATCATGAAGGGTTTTCCATCCAGATCAAAGGAGGTCATTGTACCCCTATACTTCTCCCTTATCAGGCCCATGATTGCATACAAAGCCCCATTTGGTATGTACCTCAGCCAGCACTTGCAACAGCTGGAGAGACCCCAAAAGTACCTTACCAAGAGGATCAAGGGTCTACAACACATGTCATATGCTTCCAGACTAAAGAAAATCCAGCTCTATTCAGTAGCATACCGCCTACTTACAGGTGACCTATGCCTGACATACAGACCATTTCCAATCAGGATTTGATGGACATGCTCCACTGCAAGCAATCCAAATCCACCAGAACCATGAGAGCTAAAGATTTGAACCTCAGCACATACATGTATAGGACATGCTGGAGGGATAGATTCATAACTCAGAGGCTTCTCACACTCTAGCACAGAATCCCAGTTCATGTTAGACAGAGTCCCTCACTGACTCTCTTCAAGAGAAATCTGGACAAGTGGATGTGAGATCGTAGGTTTATCCCAGGGGTCCTCCCTGTGTCACTACTAGACAGAGGCACAGTCAATTAATTTGATTAAGTAAAGGGGTCATAATGTGTCACTACTAAGTCAGAGGCACAATATTCAGAATCTATTCTGTACACTTATTACCACTATAAGGGGTGGCAATAGCCACATCACTATGGCTAGGCTTATAAATGGACTAGGGCAGATAGCCTAGTAGTAAACTATGAAACTATGAAACTATGGTGTATGTGTAGGTATTTTCAGTCAAGCAATATAATGTGGTTTGGGGGGCTTGATATCTTCATGTATTCCAACATAGGCCTGGTGCAGTTCCTGCTATTAGGACAGTGGTCTGCAGCAAGCTATATAGTGGTAGGCAGTTTTAGCCATTGGTATTTGACCATGGCTAATTCATGCTGCTTCTTGTTGTGGTACCAACATGGGGGTGTGGTTATTCATGACATTTATTGCTAGTCACCCTCGTTTTGTAGCTTGTTCTATGTTTTGCAGCTGTACATCACTGTATGAGGTGTGACCTGGTAGAGTTAGGGTGCTGATGTGGGCTTTGACCCAGTTTTCTATTACAGCACTGCTATCTACATTCTCTATACTGTGTGCGTTTACACTGCACGCATCTTGCTGTTTATACTTCTGGCATTGGGTAGCATTACATCTAGGTTCTTATCCCTTGTGGTACCTATGAAGGTGGGTTTGTGTTTTTGTGGTTCATGATTGGTGAGGGTGGATGTTAGTCAGGGTCCTCAGGTGTGCATATGGTACATGGTGTTACATTACTTAACACATGGCATTCATGCCTCAGGTGGTGCTGCAGGGCTGCCTCTGTCGGATGCACATAATACACTCCCTGTACATGTTTGGAAGCAGGTTGTGTCATGTTAGGTGTCCCTGTTACTATACGAGTGAGTCAGAGGGGGAATCAGTCCCAGTGTTCCTACTGAGCCAGTGTATGTGCTATGCGTTGCCTCTTTGCCAAGGCCAGGGCATACTGGGCACGCCTCCTTCTGCCTATTGGGACAAGGTCAGGTTGTTCCTCCTCCGAGTCACCCTCTGCCTGTGGTGGCCTTGGCAATGGTGGGGGTATGTTTGGCCCAGCCCTATGCTGGTCCTGCTGCAGCTGTTTCCGCAGGATCATATTATATAGCATAGCACATATCATGATCATTTGGGTACATGTAGTTGGTGTGTACTGCAAGGCTCCACCAGATATGTCCAGACACCGGAACCGTGACTTGAGCAGCCCAAACACACGCTCTATGACATTACGTGTTTGTGCGTGTGCCTCATTATGGCGTTCCTGTTCAGGTGTGTGTGCATTTCTGATGGGTGTCATCAGCCACGGCTCAAGTGCATAACCTGCATCCCCCACTAGGTGTCTGTGTGGGAAGTCCCCACTGGCAAATGATTGGTACAGCTGCGTCAGATGCCAGATGTGGGAATCGTGGTAGCTCCCAGGGTAGCCAGCACACACATTCATTATTATGCCCTGGGCATCACACACGACCTGGCAGTTGATGGAGGGAATCCCTTGCGGTTAATATAGGCTCTACCCCGCTCACCGGCTGGTGCTTTGATGCGTATGTGCGTGCAGTCTATTGCACCCAGTACCTCAGGGTATCCCGCTATTTGCTGGAAGAGACGCATATTGCTGGCCACAACCTCACGGGCATTAGGGAAATATACATGATCACTGACATGTGCTGACATGGCATCCAGGAACTGGTGCAGTACCCTGGAGGCTGATGCCTGTGATATCCCATCATATCACCAGTTGGTCTCTGGAAGGTACCTGTTGCTAGTATTCTTAGGCCAACACATACCTTGGTTTCCACTGAGATGGGTTCCCCTCTGTTGGTTCTGTGTGAGAGATGTGGCCTGCACAGCTCAACAATTTGCTGCAGAAGGTCTCTGTCCACTCTGTAGCTCTCTACTATCTCCAGCTCATGTAACCCATGGTAGGTGACCCTGGGCCTGTATACTCTTCTCCTTCTCCTCACTCTGGGTTGTCTGTCAGCATCTGCATTGTCACCACCCTCAGCAATTCACCTATGCCTGATTATAACAGCTATGGCAGTCCCTAGCATTTCTGCTCTGAGTTCAGCTTTTTCAGTTTTCAATTCTGATAGCTTACTCCTTTCTTGCAGTATCTCTTGAGAGAAACACCCTGCACTGCTGTTTGCAGTGTTTTAAGTGCTGGGTTGGGCTTCTAGTCTGCCTGTGTAATTGCCTGCTTCTAATTGTTATCACCAATTAACTCCAGCAGTATTCTCTGACAGCTTCCTTGTAATCTGGTTGTTTCCTTTTTCCTCTCTGTTTCCTCAGGGGGAGCAATGTGCACACCAGCATAAGCACGCTCACAGTGACTTAAACACGCGCACACATACTTACACGGTTTGGACTTGGCTGATTCATGGTAAAACGCGCGCACACAACCTTATACATCAGGCAACAGGCTTCCTGATGTTTACATTGCCTTACACACGTGCACGCCTGCGCAAACCATTTTAAACGGTTTGCGACACGCTCCCACATGGTGAACCTGCCTTACACACGCGCACACGCGCGCATGCGCATATATCAAGAAAGTTTGAGTGTAGGGATAGTGTACACCCTCTATTTCTTGACTTTCCTAGTGTTCTGTTGGGACACACCTCTCTCCCTGATGTCTGTCTGTCATCTGTCATGTTACACTGCTCTCCAATGTGATACATTTACTTCTATCATTCCCCCCGTGATGTCACCTACCTCTTACTCTATTCCTTCCTCTTCTGTAACTCTTACACTACTCGAAAAGTGCTCATTAGCTATGTGGCAGTGTGATTCAGTATTGTAACCCTCATTTACATAGGATTGCCTAGTAATATTTAGTTACATCTCTTACACTGAGCTTCCCCCCCCCTTGGCAACCACTACATGGTGGCTATATTGTTTTTGGTCTGCTAGTCCCTGCATTGTCATTCCATGTACTACATAAAACCCACAATTGTGGGCTTATAAGCTTCGGTTTTCACTTTTAGGCAGCGCACCCTGTTTGCACGGGTGTGCGCTGCAGTTAAACATCAAAATCCCCCGAAAAAAAAAAATGTTGTTTTAAATAATTTTGCATCACTTTTTAATGCCAATGGCCACATATTTGGCCATTAGCATGCTAGATGACACATATGCAACCTTTATTTGGAGCTGACATAGCTCCGTTGTAAATTTTGCAGAAATGTACTCATTTGTCAGCTGAGTACATTTCTGCAGCTAAAACGTCCGTTACACGGACTGGTTTGGGCTTCCTGGATCGCTCAAATACCTCATTTGCATATCTTTGAGCGGCAAATGAGGTATTGAGCATTTCCACGCCAAGTCCGTGTAAGAGACATTTTAGCTAGTCTCTTACACGGAGGTTTGGGCTGTTCCTGGATTGGGAGGCTTACACGGAGGCTTACACTACTCTTAAACTGCGTGTAAGCCTTCGTGAATCCTGCCCTTTGTTAAAGTGCAGTCAGTAAAATAAGTACAATATGTAGCTGAAACAAGCTTATTAAATCACAGAAACTTGGCGTTTTAGGTGGAATTAGCTAAAGGCAGCAAGAAAATGCAGAAAAGTGATACTTAATCACTCCAAAGTTTTTTTTTCTCTCTGTTGCTGTAGAACTCTACAGGGCACCAGGCAGGAAATTGCTGAGCTGTATACAAGTTGCAAAAACCTTGCAAATGCGGGTTTTATAGCAGGGAAATGAAAGAGATAGATATCAGCTCCAAATGGTCAATAAACTACTAATTTCTGAGTTGAAACCACTCCTCTAGGGACAGATAGGCTGCTCAAAGATCCCTCTCTCACAGTGAACAGAAAAACTTCCTTCTATCCAAGTAAGGTATGGGAAAACACAGAAACTTGTATCACAGAGTTGAATTCAGCACAAACCTAAAAACTGGACTATACTAGCTTAGAAAGACGGGAAAACAAGTATTTATTTCAGAAAATAAAGCAGATACAATCAAAGAACCACTTTAAATGCATAGAAATGGCTATCACACTTGAGTTTGTAGCCTACAACAGTTAAATAGGCAATTTAAACACAAAAATGACTTTGTTAAAGTGCAGGCAGTAAAATAAGTGCAATATGTAGCTGAAACAAGTTTTTTAAATCACAGAAACTCAAGAAAATTGGCGATTTAGGCAGAGTTAGCTAAAGGCAGCAAGAAAATGTAGAAACATAATACTTAATCTCTCCAAAGTCTCTGTTTTGTCTCTCTGTTGCTAAAGATCTCTGCAGGGTACCAGGCAGGAGCTTGCTGAGCTGTATAATAGCGCAAAAAACACGCAGATGGTGGTTTTATAGCAGGGAAATGAAAGAGATAGAAATTATCCCAAAATGGCCAATAAACTACTAATTTCTGGGCTGAAACCACTCCTGCATGGACAGTTAGGCTGCTCAAAGCTTCCACTCACAGTGAACAGAGAAACTTCCTTCTATCCAAGTAAGGTATGGGCAAACACAGAAACTTGTAACAGCCCTGAATTCAGCACTAATCTGGAAACTAGACTATACTAGCTTAGAAAGGTGGGAAAGCAAGTATTTTTTTTTGTTTTTTTTTATTTTTCAGAAAATAAAGCAGATACAATCAAAAAAACCCTTTAAATGTACAGAAATAGCTATCACACTTGAGTGTGTAGCCTACAAAAGTTAAACAGGTAATTTAAACACAAAAATGAGTTTGTAAAAGTGCAGGCAGTAAAATAAGTACAATATGTAGCCGAAACAAGCTTTTTAAATTGCAGAACCTCTAGAAAATTGGCATTTTAGGTGAAATTAGCAAAAGATATCAAGAAAATGCCGAAAAATAAAACATAATCACTCCAAAGTCTTTCGTTTGTCTCTCTGCAGCTGTGGAACTCTGCAGAGCAGCAGGCATGAGTTTGCTGAGCTGTATACTAGTGCAAAAATCTCGCAAATGTGGGTTTTACAGCAGGGAAATAAAAGAGATAGAAATGATCTCCAAATGGGCAATAAACTACTAATTTCTGGGCTGAAACCACTCCTCCAGGAAAAGATAGGCTGCTCAAAGCTCCTTCTCTCACATCTTTTTGTACTCCTTGAAGGCTGTGGCCGAGACGTCAGAGATATAATAAATCGTATGGTGGATACATCTGTTGCTTCTTTTTTCATTGTTACTCTGTGGTTGTTCCTATGTAGCTGAAACAAGCCTTTTAAATCACAGAAACTCTAGAAAATCGGCGTTTAAGATGGAATTAGCTAAAGGCAGATAGAAAATGCAGAAAAATTATACTTAATCACTCCAACATCTCTCTTATGTCTCTCTGCTGCTGTAGAACTCTGCAGTGCACCTGGCAGGAGCTTGCTGAGCTGTATACTAGCGCAAAACCTCACACATGTAGGTTTTATAGCAGGGAAAATAAAGAGATAGAAATTAGCAAAAAATTTCCAATAAACTACTAATTTCTGGGCTGAATTCCCTCCTCCAGGAAAAGATAGGCTGCTCAAAGCTCCCCCTCTCACAGTGAACAGCGAAAGTTCCTTCCATCCATGTAAGGTATGGGCAAACACAGAAACTTGTAACACAGCCCAGAATTCAGCACTAACTTGAAAACTGGACAATACTAGCTTAGAAAGGCGGGAAAACAAGGATATATATATATATATATATATATATATATATATATATATATATATATATATATATATATATATATATATATATATATATATATATATATATATATATATATATATATATATATATATATATACACATATATATATATATATATATATATATATATATTTTTTTTTTTCAGAAAATAAAGCATATACAATCAAGAAAACACTTTAAATGCACAGACATGGCTATCACACTTGAGTGTGTAGCCTACAACAAAACACAAATACATGCAAGAGATGCAACTATATAGCCAAACTGGAGGCTGAGCTCTCTCAACATAGGACTGGCAAGACCAGACAGGAGGAGAAGGTAAACACACACACCACAAACCCAGTCTCACATAGCACTATCACGACTTCAAATCATACACATAAACACACAAAGACATACTCGGAGGCTCTGATCAAAAATCTACCAAAACAGCAGAGGCCACCAAAGCAGACACCCAAACAACTGCCTCCACAGGGCACAGCACATGCAACACATAGACCACAGAGTCAGTGTGCCAAACAGTCACAGCCCTTAAGGCCAAACACAATGCCGGACATACTCGTCATAGGTGACTCCATAGTCAGACACACTGATGTCCCGCTCACCAGATTGAGTAAGAAGAAGGTCACAGTAAGCTGCCTATTGGGCGCTAGAATCTGCCACATAACGCAAGCACTCAGGTCACTCAACTGCAGGTACAAGTATGACTCAGTCATTGTCCATGCTGGTGTGAACGACCTGAGACGTACCTCCCTGGACTACATGAAAAGAGACATAGAGGAGCTCTCTGATTATGTAGCCCAGGCAGGTATGACTCTGACCTTGAGCAGTATCCTACCTTCACCAAGAATTATGCCACAATACAGAGACAAGATGATCAGCTTTAACAATTGGCTTAAACTATGGTGTCATTCAATGGGGATCCAATGTCTGTCTGCCTGGGATGACATGCTGGACAAGCCATGCTGCTTCACAAGGGACGGCTTGCACCTGTCACCCCTGGGCTTCCGGATTTTGGTAAAGGCTCTTGCCACCCCCATTGTGCCTTTTTTAGGCAAGGCTCAAATTCTAAATCTACCACCCTAGAACACAAAAAAAGGAAAAAAACTAAGGGTAGTGCTGCTCAATGCCAGAAGTCTCAACCTCAAGATGCACGCACTCGAAGCCCTTCTCAGTATGGAGAACATCCATGTCTGTGCTGTGACTGAAACCTGGTTCAAGGCTCCTGAGAGCACCCCGGCACTATCAGGTTTTACCTCATATCATGCGTTCCGGCCCCAAAATCCGGACAACACCAAGAAAGGAGGGGGGATGTCCATATTCATCAAGGACACCCTCACCTCATGGTTGGTGGCAATACATGATGCATCGGAAACCATCCAGGTGCAATTAACCATAGGCAAGACTGCTCTGCAGTCTGTAGCATGTTACAGGCCACCCTCTCAAACTCAGGAACCTCACACAGCTTTCCTGAAAACACTGGAGGGGATAAATGTATCTCCAAACACCATCATACTGGGTGATTTCAACTATCCAAATATAGACTGGGGTTACTACTCAAGCCCCAACACTCTAGCCCAAAGGTTCCTAGAGTTCATAAACTCAAATGCCATGGAACAACTAGTCACCATCCCCACAAGAGGAGAAAACATACTAGATCTCATCATCACAATCATGGGGTCACAATGTTCAACACCAGAAGTATACCCATCATTGGTGAGATTAGATCATAAACTAATCTCACTGGAAGTCCACATCCCGCCCCCACCCCAGATAAAAAAGACCACAGTGAAGAACTTCTCAAAAGCCGACTTCACACTTCTAAAGACTGGTGTGGTCTCTTTCAAGGCCACTGAGCCAGCGGAAACCATTACTCAAACCGCTGAATCACTTACAAATGCCTTCTACCAGCACCTCCAGGACTGCATGGATCAGGCAATCCCAAACAAAACAAAGACTCTATGTACCAAAGGCAAGTGTCCAGTCTGGTGCACCCCAGCCATAAACAAGCTCTACAACAAAAGGAAGAAGCTACTACAAGATAGAGCAAATTCCGTAAAAGGGAAGACACCCTTGATCACTATAAGTAAAAAACTGAGATCTCTCAAAAAAGCATCCAAGGCAAATTTTGAGTGAAAAATTGCTAAGGACTCAAAAGACAATCATAAGGCCTTTTTCAGCTATGCTAGAAACCTGGGAGGAAACTCCCAGATATGCTCAGAATTAGTTCAAAATGATGTAAAAATCACTGAACCTACAGGCATTGCCAACATACTAGCTGACAGGTTCAGTGCAAATTTCTCCCCCCCATCCCGCCCAAAAGGAGAGATATCTATACCAGAGGATTGTAGTCCCCCAAACATCTCAAATGCTCAGGTGAGAACTGCTCTCTCCAAGGCGAAAAACACAGCATCCATGGGACCAGATGGTGTCCCCGGTTGTGTGCTCCATGAACTCAATGAGGAATTAAACCCGCAGTTAGGGCAGCTGTTTAATCTTAGCCTCACCTCAGGATACGTACCCAAGGAGTGGCGTACGGCAATGGTGGTCCCACTTCACAAAGGAGGTGTCTCCACCGACCCCCGAAACCAACGTCCCATCAGCTTGACAAGCCTGGTCTGCAAAGCTATGGAGAGGATCATAATGGAACTCATAAATAAAGACATAGGGGACTTGCAGACTTTGGATCCAACCCAGTTTGGCTTTGTCAAGGGCAGATCATGCCTTTTAAACTTGGTTGACTTTTTCAAAACAGTCACCAAGGCCATTGACGAGGGCAAGGCAGTCCACACAGCCTACCTTGACCTGGCAAAGGCTTTCGACACAATACCCCACTCGGGTATCATTGAAAAACTCACTAGCTTAAATGTAAACCCATACGTCACAAGATGGGTTGCAAACTGGCTAAGTGACAGAACCCACAGGGTCAGAGTTGCTGGCGCCATGTCAGACTCCAAGCCTGTCACAAGTGGTGTCCCACAGGGCTCAGTCCTGGGCCCAATTTTGTTCGGAATCTACTTTTCAGAAGTACAAGCAAACACAGGAGGATTATGGCTGACAAAGTTTGCAGATGACTGCAAACTGGGCACCATAGTTGAAAACCCATCTGACACAGACATCCTTCAGAAGGGTCTCATAGAAATGGATAACTGGTGCCAGAGCCATGGCCTAAAGTTAAACGCAAAAAAATGCATAGTCATACCCTTCGGGAAAAACAAGGTCACCCCTAGTTGCCATATAGGTGGCAATCCACTAAGCACAGAAGAGGTTATCAGGGATCTGGAGACCCAGGTTGACAGTAACCTTTCGTTTGACACTCACGTTGCCAAAGTAGTTAGGAAGACCTTCTACATTGCCCACCTGATCATGAAGGGATTCACATCTAGATCAAGGGAGGTCATCGTTCCCCTGTACTCATCACTCATCAGACCAATGATTGAGTACAATGCCCCATTCGGAATGTATCTGACCCGACACCTGCAGCAATTGGAAAGGCCCCAAAAGTTCCTCACCAAAAGGATAAAGGGTCTTAAAAATATGTCTTATGCTGCCCGACTGAAGGAACTCCAGCTCTATTCAGTCACTTACCGTCTGCTCAGAGGTGACCTGTGCCTGACATACAAGGCCATGTCCAACCCGGAATTAATAAACATGCTTCACCTCAAAAAATCTAAATCCATCAGAACTACAAGGGCAAGAGGCTTAAACCTCAACACGGCTATTAATAGGACATGCTGGAGGGACAGATTCATCACCCAGAGACTCCCTATGCTGTGGAACAAAATCCTGGTACATGTGAGGCAGACCACCTCGCTGGCCTTGTTCAAGAGAAATCTTGACCAATGGATGGGAGATCGCAGGTATACCCCAGGGATAACCTCAGTGTCACTGAGGTTATCCCTGGGGTATACCAGGGATAACCTCAGTGTCACAGCTTGACAGAGACACAGCAAAATAATGGGCATAGTATCCTTAAATCTAAAGGGGTGGCGAAAGCCACAAAACTCTGGGCTAGGCTTATAAATGCCCTAGGGCAGATAGCCTAGTATGAACCTATGAACCTATGAACAACAGTTAAACAGGTAATTTAAACACAAAAAGTGCAGGCAGTAAAATAAGTACAATATGTAGCTGAAACAAGCTTTTTAAATCACAGAAACTCTAGAACATTGATGTTTTAGGTGGAATTAGCTAAAGGCAGCAAGAAAATGCAGAGATATTATACTTAATCACTCCAAAGTCTCTTTTGTCTCTCTGCTGCTGTAGAACTCTGCAGGGCACCAGGCAGTAGCTTGCTGAACTGTATACATGTGCAAAAACCTTGCAGATGTGGGTTATATAGCAGGGAAATGAAAGAGATAGAAATTAGCCCAAAACGACCAATACAATACTAATTTCTGAGCTGAAACCACTCCTCTAGGGACAGATAGGCTGCTCAAAGCTCCCTCTCTCACAATGAACAGAGAAACTTCCTTCTATCCAAGTAAGGTATGGGCAAACACAGAAACTTGCAACAGCCCTGAATTCAGCACTAAACTGGAAACTAGACTATACTAGCTTAGAAAGGTGGGAACACAAGTATTTTGTTTTTGTTTTTTTTTATTTTTTAGAAAATAAAGCAGACACAATCAAAAAAAACCCCTTTAAATGCACAGAAATAGCTATCACACATGAGTGTGTAGCCAAAAAAAGTTAGACAGGTAATTTAAACACAAAAACGAGTTTGTAAAAGTGCAGGCAGTAAAATAAGTACAATATGTAGCTGAAACAAGCTTTTGAAATTACAGAAACTTTAGAAAATTGGCATTTTAGGTGGAATTAGTAGAAGATAGCAAGAAAACACAGAAAAAAAGATACATAATCACTCCAAAGTCTTTCTTTTGTCTCTCTGCTGCTGTGGAACTCTGCAGGGCACCAGGCAGGAGTTTGCTGAGCTGTATACTAGTGCACAAATCTCGCAAATGTGGGTTTTACAGCATGGAAATCAAAGAGATAGAAAATAGCCCCAAATGGGCAATTTACTACTAATTTCTTTGCTGAAACCACTCCTCCAGGGACAGATAGGCTGCTCAAAGCTCCCTCTCTCACAGTGAAAAGAGAAACTTCCTTCTATCCAAGTAAGGTATGGGCAAACACAGAAACTTGTAACACAGCCCTGAATTCAGCACTAACTTGAATACTGGACTATACTAGATTAAAAGTCTGGAAAACACATTTTTTTTTTGTTTTTTTTTTCAGAAAATAAAGCAGATACAATCAAAAAAACACTTTAAATGCACAGAAATGGCTATCACACCTGAGTGTGTAGCCTACAACAGTTAAAAATGTCATTTAAAAACAGAAACGACTTTTCTAAAGTTCAGGCATTAAAATAAGTACAATATATAGCTGAAACATGCTTTTTAAAATCACAGAAACTTTTGAAAATTGGCGTTTTAGACCAAGTTATCTAAAGGCAGCAGGAAAATGCAGAAAAATGATACTTAATAACTCTAATGTCTCTATTTTGTCTCTCTGCTGCTGTAAAACTCTGCAGTGCACCTGGCAGGAGCTTGCTCAGCTGTATACTAGCGCAAAACCTCACAAATGCAGGTTTTATAGCAGGGAAAATAAAGAGATAGAAATTAGCCCAAAATTCAGAAAATAAAGCATATACAATCAAGAAAACACTTTAAATGCACAGAAATGGCTATCACACTTGAGTGTGTAGCCTATAACAGTTAAACTGGTAATTTAAACACAAAAATGACTTTGTTAAAGTGCAGACATTAAAATAAGTACAATATGTAACTGAAACAAGCTTTTTAAATCACAGAAACTCTAGAAAACTGATGTCTTAGGTGGAATTAGCTAAAGGCAGCAAAAAAATGCAGAAAAATTATACTTAATGACTCCAAAGTCTCTTTTGTCTCTCTGCTGCTTTAGAACTATGCAGGTCACCAGGCAGGAACTTGCTGAGCTGTATACAAGCGCAAAAACCTTGCAAATGTGAGTTATATAGCAGGGAAATGAAAGAGATACAAATTATCCCAAAATGACCAGTAAACTACTAATTTCTGAGCTAAAACCACTCATCTAGGGCAGATAGGCTGCTCAAAGCTCTCTCTCTCACAATGAACAGAGAAACTTCCTTCTATCCAAGGAAGGTATGGGCAAACACAGAAACTTGTATCACAACCCTGAATTCAGCACTGACCTAAAAACTGGGCTATACTAGTTTAGAAAGATGGGAAAACAAGTATGTTTATGTGTTTTTTCAGAAAATAAAGCAGATGCAATAAAAAAAAACACTTTAAATGCACAGAAATGGCTATCATACTTGAGTGTGTAGCCAACAACAGTTAAATAGGCATTTAAACACAAAAATGGCTTTGTTAAAGTGCAGGCAGTAAAATAAGTACAATATGCAGCTAAACCAAGCCTTTTAAATCACAGAAACTCTAGAAAATTTGCATTTTAGGCGGAGGTAGCTAAAGGCAGGAAGAAAATGCAGAAAAATGATACTTAATCACTCTAAAGTTTCACTTTGTCTCTCTGCTGCTGTAGAACTCTGCAGGCACCAGCAAGAGCTTGCTTAGCTGTATACTAGCACAAAAACCTCACAAATGCGGGTTTTATAGCAGGGAAATGAAACAGATAGAAATTAACCCAAAATGGCCAATAAACTACTAATTTCTGTGCTGAAACAACTCATCCAGGGACAGATAGGTTGCTCATAGCTCCCTCTCTCTCAGTGAACAGAG
This sequence comes from Protopterus annectens, assembly GCF_019279795.1. Lineage (NCBI taxonomy): Eukaryota > Metazoa > Chordata > Ceratodontiformes > Protopteridae > Protopterus > Protopterus annectens. The sequence goes on along the minus strand of NC_056744.1, from coordinate 1,311,794,761 downwards.
AAATTTCCTTCTATCCAAGTAAGGTATGGGCAAGCACAGAAACTTGTAACACAGCCCTGAATTCAGCACTAACCTGAAAACTGGATTATACTAGCTTAGAAAGGTGGGAAACAATATTTTTTTTTTCAAAAATTAAGCAGATACAATCAAAAAAACACTTTACATGCACAGAAATGGTTATCACACTTAAGTGTGTAGCCTGCAACAGTTAAACTGGTAATTTAAACACAAAAACGACTTTGTTAAAGTGCAGACATTAAAATAAGTACAATATGTAACTGAAACAAGCTTTTTAAATCACAGAAACTCTAGAAAACTGATGTCTTAGGTGGAATTAGCTAAAGGCAGCAAAAAAATGCAGAAAAATTATACTTAATGACTCCAAAGTCTCTTTTGTCTCTCTGCTGCTTTAGAACTATGCAGGTCACCAGGCAGGAACTTGCTGAGCTGTATACAAGCGCAAAAACCTTGCAAATGTGAGTTATATAGCAGGGAAATGAAAGAGATACAAATTATCCCAAAATGACCAGTAAACTACTAATTTCTGAGCTAAAACCACTCATCTAGGGCAGATAGGCTGCTCAAAGCTCTCTCTCTCACAATGAACAGAGAAACTTCCTTCTATCCAAGGAAGGTATGGGCAAACACAGAAACTTGTATCACAACCCTGAATTCAGCACTGACCTAAAAACTGGGCTATACTAGTTTAGAAAGATGGGAAAACAAGTATTTTTTTATTTTTTCTTTCAGAAAATAAAGCAGATGCAATAAAAAAAAACACTTTAAATGCACAGAAATGGCTATCATACTTGAGTGTGTAGCCAACAACAGTTAAATAGGCATTTAAACACAAAAATGGCTTTGTTAAAGTGCAGGCAGTAAAATAAGTACAATATGCAGCTAAACCAAGCCTTTTAAATCACAGAAACTCTAGAAAATCCACATTTTAGGTGGAGTTAGCTAAAGGCAGCAAGAAAATGCAGAACAATTATACTTAATCACTCTAAAGTTTAGTTTTTGTCTCTCTGCTGCTGTAGAACTCTGCAGGCACCAGCAAGAGCTTGCTTAGCTGTATACTAGCACAAAAACCTCACAAATGCGGGTTTTATAGCAGGGAAATGAAACAGATAGAAATTAACCCAAAATGGCCAATAAACTACTAATTTCTGTGCTGAAACAACTCATCCAGGGACAGATAGGTTGCTCATAGCTCCCTCTCTCTCAGTGAACAGAGAAATTTCCTTCTATCCAAGTAAGGTATGGGCAAGCACAGAAACTTGTAACACAGCCCTGAATTCAGCACTAACCTGAAAACTGGATTATACTAGCTTAGAAAGGTGGGAAACAATATTTTTTTTTTCAAAAATTAAGCAGATACAATCAAAAAAACACTTTACATGCACAGAAATGGTTATCACACTTAAGTGTGTAGCCTGCAACAGTTAAACTGGTAATTTAAACACAAAAACGACTTTGTTAAAGTGCAGACATTAAAATAAGTACAATATGTAACTGAAACAAGCTTTTTAAATCACAGAAACTCTAGAAAACTGATGTCTTAGGTGGAATTAGCTAAAGGCAGCAAAAAAATGCAGAAAAATTATACTTAATGACTCCAAAGTCTCTTTTGTCTCTCTGCTGCTTTAGAACTATGCAGGTCACCAGGCAGGAACTTGCTGAGCTGTATACAAGCGCAAAAACCTTGCAAATGTGAGTTATATAGCAGGGAAATGAAAGAGATACAAATTATCCCAAAATGACCAGTAAACTACTAATTTCTGAGCTAAAACCACTCATCTAGGGCAGATAGGCTGCTCAAAGCTCTCTCTCTCACAATGAACAGAGAAACTTCCTTCTATCCAAGGAAGGTATGGGCAAACACAGAAACTTGTATCACAACCCTGAATTCAGCACTGACCTAAAAACTGGGCTATACTAGTTTAGAAAGATGGGAAAACAAGTATTTTTTTTTGTTTTTTTTTTCAGAAAATAAAGCAGATGCAATAAAAAAAAACACTTTAAATGCACAGAAATGGCTATCATACTTGAGTGTGTAGCCAACAACAGTTAAATAGGCATTTAAACACAAAAATGGCTTTGTTAAAGTGCAGGCAGTAAAATAAGTACAATATGCAGCTAAACCAAGCCTTTTAAATCACAGAAACTCTAGAAAATCCACATTTTAGGTGGAGTTAGCTAAAGGCAGCAAGAAAATGCAGAACAATTATACTTAATCACTCTAAAGTTTAGTTTTTGTCTCTCTGCTGCTGTAGAACTCTGCAGGCACCAGCAAGAGCTTGCTTAGCTGTATACTAGCACAAAAACCTCACAAATGCGGGTTTTATAGCAGGGAAATGAAACAGATAGAAATTAGCCCAAAATGGCCAATAAACTACTAATTTCTGTGCTGAAACAACTCCTCCAGGGACAGATAGGTTGCTCATAACTCCCTCTCTCACAGTGAACAGAGAAATTTCCTTCTATCCAAGTAAGGTATGGGCAAGCACAGAAACTTGTAACACAGCCCTGAATTCAGCACTAACCTGAAAACTGGATTATACTAGCTTAGAAAGGTGGGAAACAATATTTTTTTTTTCAAAAATTAAGCAGATACAATCAAAAAAACACTTTACATGCACAGAAATGGTTATCACACTTAAGTGTGTAGCCTGCAACAGTTAAACTGGTAATTTAAACACAAAAACGACTTTGTTAAAGTGCAGGCAGTAAAATAAGTACAATGTGTAGCTGAAACAAGCCTTTAAAATCACAGAAACTCTAGAAAATTAGCATTTTTGGTGGAGTTAGCTAAAGGCAGCAAGAAAATGCAGAAAAATGATACTTAATCACTCCAAAGTTTTGCTTTTGTCTCTTTGCTGCTGTAGAACTCTGCAGGCACCAGGCAGGAGCTTGCTGAGCTGTATACTAGCACAAAAAACTTGCAAATGGGGGGTTTATAGCAGGGAAATGAAAGAGATAGAAATTAGGCCAAATGCCAATAAACTACTTATTTCTGGGCTGAAATATCTCCTACAGGGACAGATAGGTTGCTCAAAGCTCCCTCTCTCACAGTGAACAGAGAAACTTCCTTCTATCTAAGTAAGGTATGGGCAAACACAGAAACCTGTAACACAGGCCTGAAAACAGCACTAATCTGAAAACTGGACTATACTAGCTTAGAAAGGTGGGAAACAAGTATATTTTCTTTTCAGAAAATAAAGCACATTTATTTATTTATTTTATTTTATTTTACATTTGTTAAGCGAAATAGTCCGACTGGATGCATGTCCATTTTCAGCGGAGGCCTGGGGAGAAAAGCTCCAAGGGTAAGCATATACAGCATTACATAATACCAGCATTACATATCACAAACAGACTATTTACAGAGATTACATAAGTAAGCAAGTTAGTTCCACAGTTTACAGTTAATCCTGAGCACAAGTCAGGATTAAATTAAATTACACAGTAAACTGGTTAACAGATTTTTACACATTCTAGAGAGAGTTAGCCAGGCTTGATACATTGACATAGCCAGTTAAGTGACAAATGTTGTTTGAGTCTAGTTTTAAATTGACCTAAGGTGGAAAGTAAGGTAATATCAGCTGGAAGAGAGTTCCAGGATCTACTTACAGAGTTTGCAAAGAGAGAATCACCGGCTGTGTTATTAAGTTTACTAGTTTGAATTAGTAGTTTGTTAGAGGATCGAAGTGGTCCAGGATTGTTATAGGGGGTGATAATATTTTTAAGTGCAGGAGTATTGTCCGGATTACAGAGGATTTAATAGACCATAATCAGTTGGTTATACTGGATTAGGCTGGGTAGTTCAAGCCACCCAAGCTGATTTAGATTGATGCAATGATGTGTCCTAAAAGGCAGCCCGGTGGCAAACCTGGTGATGTGGTTGTAGCAAATTGAGAGTTTGTTAAGGACAGTCTTGTTAAAATTCGAGAGTAGAGGGGATGCATACAGAATGGTTGAAAGAAGGTGAGAGCGAGCTATGGCAATTTTAGCTGGAGGGGTTAGGAAGGCTTTTATTCTGTAAGGTGACCCTAGTTTTTTATTGATGGTTTTGATAGTTTGGTTAACATGTAGGTCAAATTTTAGATTATTGTCTATGATGACACCTAATAGTTTTGTAGATGGGTCAGGGGAGATTATTGTGCCATCATTTGATTTTATTGTAAAGGTGAAAGCGGTAGACCTATGTGTTGGTGAAAATAACAGCATTTTAGTTTTTTTGGGATTTAGGATCAGACAATGTTCAGAAAGCCAGTTTTCTATTGTATTAAAGGTGGTCTGGGTAGCTGACCATAACTCTACTGGAGATGTGTCTGAGCAAATCATGGTAGAGTCATCAGCATATTGGATACAGCTGACTTTTGGGATGACAGTATAAAGGTCGTTAATGAAGACGGAGAAAGCAAGCGCCCTAGTATAGAACCTTGTGGTACTCCAAGGGTGTTAGGTAGAAGGTAGAGAGTTTGTTCTGCCAGAGGACAGCCTGCTGTCGATCATTCAGGTAGGATTGAAACCACTGGAGGGCTCCAGTATCTAGACAGAATGTTTGCAGGGTGTGGATTAAAAGTTGTTGATTAACCATATGGAATGCCTTGGAAAGATCCAAAAAGAGGGCTGAGGATATATAATTATTGTTGCGATTATGGTTCATAGTGTTAGTAAAGGCTAGGAGGGCTGAAGTAGTGCTGTGATGAGGACGGAAGCCATGCTGAGTGTCTGCCATAAGGTGATTTTGGATTAGATGGTGCATGAGTTATCTATGAATAAATTTTTTCATAATCTTTGCAAGTGGAGAGAGTATAGCTATTGACCTATAATTGGAGAATTCAGTAGAGCTGCCTCTTTTGTGAAGTGGGATGACATAGGATATTTTCCAGATGGTGGGAATTTTAGCTTCTACTATGGTTCAATTGATTAGTATTGAGATGGGGTAAACAATAGCATCAGCTGATTTTTGTAGGTACTCAGCAGGGAGTTGATCAGCAGAAAGTGTAGTGGGTTTTAATTTTTTGATCAAGGTACGGATAAGTGAAGCGGCAACTGGTTGGAAGCTGAACGCGAGTAGGTTACTAGGGGTGCTACTTTCAGGACCAGGGGAGCTAGAAGGTAGTTGGCTAGCTAGGGCTTGAACTGTCTCAGTAAAGAATTGGTTAAAACTATCAGAAACATCTTCAGGGGTTTTATCAATAGTAGCAGCAGGGATTGGGGTTGAAGTTTGTCCAGGATGTAGTAGATTATTTAAATCTGCCCAAAACTTCTGAGGGTTATTTTGACTTACTGTCTGTAAATTACAGTAATATTGTTTTTTGTCTTGTAAATTTGATTTTTTGGTTTCGTTCCTGGATTGCCTGTATTTAATTTGATCTTCAGGGTCTTTAGAAGAATGCCATAAAGCCCATGCTTTGTTTCTAAGGGTAATTTTGAGTTTAGACTCTATAGAAAGCCATGGTGCAGTTTTTGCCTTGGTTCTCTTTGAACGAACAGGTGCATGCAAATCAAGGATCTCAAGGAATTTGTTGTTACAGTATGCTACTGCTTCCTCTAAGGGGAGGTGTTTTAGAATAGACCAATTACATGAGTTTAGTTCTTGTTGGAATTTGGCAGGGTCAAAGTTTTTATTGTCTCTAACCTTTCTGAGTAAGGGTTGTTGGGAATTAATGGTTTTGTGCTTAATTACATATGTGAGAAGGTGATCGCTTAGGCCATTAAGGAGGGTACCAGAGATGTACAGTTGGGGGTGACTGTTTATGAGTACCCAGTCAAGTATACTTTCTTTTTGGTTGGGTTTACCTATCCTTGTAGGGGTGGATATGATTTGTGTAAATGAATGCAGGTTAATATGGGTGGTTGGAGATTCTGAGGAACAGGTGCCCCAGTCTATGTTAAAGTCTCCAAGTAGTAGGGTTTCTTGGGGGTAGTGACTTGATAGCTAGTGCAGGATATCTTCAAATGTAGATATATACTGTTACCTGGGGGAATGTACATACAGATGATATTAATGCATTTATTTTTATTAAGTTGCAATTTGGTGGCAAGAATCTCTGAGTTATTAATCTGAGGAGGTTGGATTACATCTATGGTGACATTCAACTCAGATTTATACAGTACAGCTACCCCACCCCCCTTCCTCGAAGAATGATCCAGCCTGTGTATGTTGTACCCAGGTGGTAACACTTCATTGTCTTTAGCATTAGGTTTTAACCAGGATTCAGATAAACAGAGAATCTCAGGGGAGTGGACATCCAGAAGTTCCTGCAATTCATGTACCTTCTTATTAATGCTTCTAATATTGAGATGACAGACTAGAAGAGAGTTAGTTGGCCTATTAATTGTAGGTTTTAGCTTAGATTGCAAGTAGAGGGGGTATGTGTATCTGAAGTGAGTGGGCCACGGTTGGGGAGAATATCACCACCAAGTATTAGGTTGAGACTATACTTGGTGATGAACTTCAGGAATTTGTTTATTAGTTTGTGGTAGTGTGTGGATCTCGAGCTAATGTGCTTGGGGTTGAGATGTTGATAGACTGAACAAGATGTTGGATAGGATCTGGTACTGTAAGTATGGTTGAAGGTGGAAGGATTTACAGCTGGGGTGATAGTATGGCCTTTTGGGACCTGAAATCCTGTGAGAAACTGGTTTTCATACAAGGTAAGGAGGTATGGTGTGAACAAGAGGGGTAGTAAAGAGGAGTATAACATTATCTGTGATTCAGCTAGTGAGTTAAGGAACTGTTTTACCTGGTGATGCAATGCCAGAAGATTGAGTGGTGAGGTAAAGGTACTGGAAGGGGGATGGGAGAATGCCAGAGGAAAGCTAATAGGTGCTATTAAAATGTAGGTAGTAGAATGGGGGTGGGTGGAATTATACCAGATGAAAGCAGAAAGGATCTAGAAAGGGGGGAGTGGCTATACTACTATAAATTTAGAGGTACTAGGGGAGGGAGGGGAGTGAAGAGAGCCCGAGCATAGTGAGGGCGAACGTAGCAGGGCAATTGCAGTTTACAAGGTTCCCTAAGGTGTCCTAAAGCTATAAGGTAAGTATTACAGCTCTTAATGTAAGAGTCAAATTTACTTCAGTTACAGGGGAAGGAGGCAACCACTCAAGTAGAAACAAAGAGCCCTATGGCTGACCAATATGGTGACCTGCTTAATTACAAAGCACTGTAAGTGAAAGCGTAACAAATGCTTTTTGTGTGTGCAACCTACTCTGTTTAAATGTTGAGAGAAACTGATTGCAGTCCTGTAGACACCATTTTGTAGGGAACTGTAGAGTTCAACTAGGAAAAGAGAAAAGCAGAGATTTGAGGGTAAGCATGAAGGCAACAACAGGCAGTTATTATATAATAATGCATTCAGAAAGGTTTGTGGGGGGGGGTAAAGTAGCATACTTCAGAATGAACTAAGATCTATAGCTAAGAAACCTAAGCAAGAGAGCAATGCAGTAAATAAACACTTGCCAGATTTTAATGATATACCAGAAAAACTAAATCAATTATTCACAATTGTACAACTGGAAAATTGCAAGTAAAAGCACTTCAGGTATAGCTAGCCCAAATTATTCAAGTCATAAAAGCACTTCTTCAATGTGTGTGTGCAATTTAAACATTAAAAAACACATGCAGCAAGGAGGAGCTCTGATTATACACTTTCTCTAGGTACAGGTTCAGTTTAAACACAAATATTACCACAGAAATTCAATAAAGTCACTAACTACTTATAGAGCCTCTGAAGAAAATAGAGCAGTCTGTGCAGAATCAGAATTTAGCAGCAGGTCATTCAGTTACACAAAAAACAGTAAAAGACCATACAATGAAGAAACTTGCACTAAGTCATACCAGGTCAGCCAATGGGGGGAAGAGAGCGGGAAATCCTAAGCACCTAGATTTGAAAATGATGCCTGTACTGAATTGTAGCAGTTTAACCTGTTTGAGGAAAGAGGGGGGTGGGGGAAAAGAGAAGCCAGTAGGAGTGGTTACAAGGAATACCCTGATTGACTCAAGACACCACACCACAGATAAGTTGAATGTAAGGGCCTAAAATCTGCACTCAGTACTGTGTTATTTGCACTCAGTACTTTAATTGTAATGTTACTTGCACTCAGCACTGTAATTTCACTTATGTTTAGCAGGAAAGACAAACCAACAGTATACAATTTTGGGAATTTTTACAAGGGTTACTTGTTCAAATGTCAGGCTATTGCAGTTTACAAGGTTTTTTAAGGTGTCCTAAAGCTATAAGGTAAGTATTACAGCTCTTAATGTAAGAGTCACATTTACATCAGTTACAGGGGAAGGAGGCAACTACTCAAGTAGAAACAAAGAGCCCTATGGATGACCAATATGGTGACCTGCTTAACTACAAAGCACTGTAAGTGAAAGCTTAACAAATGCTTTTAGTGTGTGCAACCTACTCTGTTTAAATGTTGAGAGAAACTAATTGCAGTCCTGTAGACACCATTTTGTAGGGAACTGTAGAGTTCAATCTGCTTAAATGTTGAGAGAAACTGATGCATCTG